>NW_017306958.1:82363-105510 GCF_000935625.1 Nanorana parkeri | reverse complement strand
AGATAACGGGATTCGTGTGTGGGGGGGGGGGGGTGCAATTGTATTTAAGTTAAAATGTAAAAAAATCACTTGCATATGCATAAAATAGCAATGGACAGATTTTTTTAAATTTATTTTCTCAGATTGCTCAGAAAAATACATTTGCATTTTTGCACATATTGGCTATTTTTCATCTTTCTTTATCATGTACTTATTACGAATCGAACAGCTACATTGGTTATTTCTTAAACAAAAATAAAGAGAAAACTGTTTTATGGCCTAAACAACACAATTTAAACATATTAGAAAAACAAAAAACCACTGCACTAGGAGAAATGTGTATATAGGTTGACCAGCCTTAAACAATGTGTAGTTGTGAAAACCTGTGAAATGTTGCATAGAATATGTTGCGCTAGGTCAGTGTAGCAAATAATTATTAGTGATCAAATAACCTCAGACCTAAAAGATTTTAAACATTGGGACTAAAATGCAATCAATAAAACACTGTTTACCTCACCAAGCTATGGTAGTAAACAAAAAAAAAACTGCTACCCCTTGTGACAGGGAGTGGCATTCAATTAAGTTAAACCAGTGTTAAAACATTCCATATTAAAAGCACATAAGTCAACACTGTGGATATAAACCAACAACGGAAAAGAAATGTTAGTTAGAAACTACTGTGCAGTACATAACGATTGTACTCCAGTGAATATAAGCACATCTTAATAAGCACCTTGATGTATAAGTGAATAATAAATCTGTTGATTCTGCATTAAATCAATGAAAATAAAAATCAGTGACCTCTAGATCTCTCCCGAGGTATTATAATAATACAATCTCCTGTGGGGTATTGGTGGGCTCCCTTACCCAAACATATGGGGGTTGACCTTAAAAACACGCCACGAACAAGTATACACCTCTGTAGTGTCTTCCCTCCCAGCA
Organism: Nanorana parkeri; assembly: GCF_000935625.1. Lineage (NCBI taxonomy): Eukaryota > Metazoa > Chordata > Amphibia > Anura > Dicroglossidae > Nanorana > Nanorana parkeri. The sequence continues at coordinate 104,589 of NW_017306958.1, read as the reverse complement.
TGATCTATTGGTGGAATCTAGACACCTTTGTAGTGTGTACAAACCCAGCAGGTGTGTTGTGCAAAGCCCTGCATTAATTGCAAGGTGATGTTGTGTAAATTAGCTCTACATCGTGTTGCTTGCATTGATGAATGCAGGAATATAAATGCATGAGCTAACCATTTTTGTCTAAACTGTGAAGCAGCATTATATATGCATCATGTGCATGATTTTTCCATATATGGCATTAGTGGAAATATGCTTTTAGAGACTTTTTGGTTGATAAATACGTTTTGCTGTGTAAAAATCACACACACCTAGTGCGTGCGTTTGTTTAGGTTAGTAAATCACCCCCATGGAGTCATTAGGTGTCCAAAAAAAAAGAAAGAACACATTCCTTCCTTTTCTTCGTGCTTTACAACATCTTTAACAGAAGTGTAGAAGGAAGAAGTTCTATATGTTAGTTCCTCCGGATCTCTGCAATCCAGCCCCGAAATGTCTCCAGCATCAACAATATCTTCCTCCTCTTCTTTTGCTCTCCACTTTCTTGGTGTGTCTACAGATCGAATGGCCGCAAACAGCTCACCCCTCCACTTCTGGTTAAACCTCTCTTCTCCTTTCTTCTGTGCTTTTAATAGGGAATGTTTTAACACTGGTTTAACTTAATTGAATGCCACTCCCTGTCACAAGGGGTAGCAGTTTTTTTTTTTTTTTGGTTTACTACCATAGCTTGGTGGGGTAAATAGTGTTTTAGGGACTGCACTTTAGTCCCAATGTTCAAAATCTTTTAGGTCTGAGGTTATTTAATCACTAATAATTATTTGCTACACTGACCTAGCGCAACATATTCTATGCAATTTAAACATATTGTTTGCTATAAAGCTCTTTAACTGTGATACTACGGTCTTTTAGACACAATTACATACATTTATATAATTTATTTGAAGCTGTGTATGGTGGCATTGTATGAAGCATTGAAATAACAATACTTTATAATGCTATATTCTATGTAAAGTGATTATAATAATGCGTATGGATATAATAGGGTGTTATATAGCAAATGTTTATTCAACCAACTCCAGGAGGTGGTTTTTAATGTACACTGTATAATCTGGCAGCATTGTGTGACAAGAAATAGATACTATGGTGTTTCGTGAAGCCAGTCACAAGGGACACTGTCAATGTGATATTGAACACTTTTGAAATACAGCTTGATGCAGCAAGAGTGACAAGATCTATGAATGTGTATTGGTTTATCGGATATGGCACTAACAACTGAATGGAGTTGTCTGTTGATTTATTGCTGTGATTACTGTGTTACTAAGGTTAAAGCTGTGCAGCTGACATTGTAGTTAAAAGTAAAATTAAAACAAAGTCACTAGCTAACAATTCAAGAGAAGAGGTAATGCTGTTTAAACCCTTCAATTCTCAAGCCATAACATGAAAATTTGCAATACTTAAGGCTTTGGTGCACATAAAAAGAGTTGTTTTTGGTAGAAAGCTTAAAGTAAACCTGTCATGAGAGAAATTTAGGGGGCTGCCATTGCTGTTGTTCTTCTGAAAATGCTATTTGCCTGGCTGTTATCATGCCCCACTATTTTCAATGTTTTCTAAATCACAGACCCAAAACAAGAATGCCGATCACTTAGAGAAAGACAGAACTCCCTCTCTGTATACTTATTCTGGGTCAGTGACTCAAAATACTGAAGCGGCTCAGCATGACAGTGTTTTTGAAAAGTAGAGCTCAGCAATGGCAGACTCCATGTTTCTGTGACAACAGATTTCCTTTAAAATAATTGTGTCCTTAAAATAACATTAAAAAACTTTGTGTCTTAGATAAGTGTCAGTTATATTTTAATTGCACTACAAATGAGAACATGCAGTGGAGTGGGCCAATTTGCAGGAGATAGAATTTCACAGGTTTTTGAAGCAAAACTATTTAAAACATTGTGCCTCCACTTATACCAATTTTAAGAGGTTGCAGACCTCAAAAAATGCCCATGGTGCCAGCATTACCAAATTACATGTTGACTTGCTCCTCTGCACACAAGTGGGATCTGTGGCACTCAATGATACTATCAGACCAGCAGAAGATGGCATTTTTCTGACAACAGCTTTGATGTGACAGGCGAGGCAGGGACAGGGTTACTGTGTGTAAGTGTGAAGGGGTAGAGAAGAAATCAAAGAAGGGTCAGAGTAAGAGAATTCCCAGAAACATCTTAACTTTCTTCCTTCCAACTTAACTTGTTGACTACAAGCAAGAACAAAAACGTGTTGTCAATGACTGCACAGGGAAGAGCTGACATTTAGCCTCTGCCACTTAGAGGTACCAGCCTACTGTGCCTAATGGTAAATCCAGCGTTGCATGAATGCAAAACAGTGTACCAAGCTATTCCATGGTACTTGCACAATAATGTTTTGATCTTTTCAAAGAAATTAATAAATCCTATACCACACTAGTATATATCATTACCTCACTATAACATCATGGTGAGGTAATGATATATAACATCATGCAGCTGACATTTAGCATCTGCCAATTAGAGACACTAGCCTACTGTGCCTAATGGTAAATCTGGCCTTGCATGCATGCAAAACAGTGTGCCAAGCTATTCGAAGTTTCTTGCACAATTATGTTTTGATCTTTTCAAATAAATTACTAAATCCTATACCACCCTAATATACTGTATATCATTACCTAACCAAAACATCATTGTCCAATCACTTGTGTGTGTTTAAACAGTATCACAGATGAATAAAACTTTCATGCTGTCAATACAAAATTGCAGATCATTCTTTAAAAACATATTAGTGTCAAGGAATGCAATATTTATAGCACTTCTAGAAATGTTCCTTAATACATATCATGTGTCACATCCTGCAGAATATTTTTGTGGTGGGATCAATCATAAAACTTTCTTTATATATTTAAAGCCCAATTGAACTTCAAACTCAAATCAGCCAAATATATTGCATAAAAACAAAAAATGTGGAGCAAGTTGAGCTTTAGTGTTCCATTGTACACAGTTGTTCTGTCCCTTCGTAAGCATTGTCAAAAACAACTGTACTGGGGGTGTAGCGGGCAAATGGCAGTGTAAGACTCCTTCTCTGGCCTTTTTCTACAATTGTACTTACTTTCACTACCTTTCATGGGCAACAGAAAACATCCCAAAACACACGCGGGTGGATCAGAACGCAAAACTGATCAGCTTCACTCATTTTTTTACCCATCTCAACTGCAAGTTTCAATGTGGCTTAATCTGAGATGTCACCAGACTTGCTTCTTTCGCGGGCCTCTTTCATACCTTTGCCTGTTGTGGCTGCCAACTCGCCTTCTACTCGCTCCTCGGTGTCGGAACCGAATGGCGGTAGACCTCGATCCCCGGACTCAGTTCCCGATGATGAAGATGCTGAACTCCGGTCTTACATTCGCTCGTTACAGACAAGATTGGACTTTGAGCGTTATGTTAACCCCATGGAGGAGGCCTACAAGTCAGAGATGTCGGGCCTCCTGTTAGGGTAACACCCACTGGCGGATGACATGGGCTCACCTGAGGGGCGGAGTCTAAGTACCAGCCAGTGTTCACCAGATTTCCTGATGGCGGAGATGGGCTTAGCTGCTTGCTGGTACCAGGTCGCAATCCACAGGGTTGCCCTACCAGGGGATGGATGAGAATAGTAGGGCTCCAATGAGGAGACAATGGACTGGAACGTGATTGGGAACAAGGCACAGATTCTGACACGAGGTAACCAAAGGCTTGTTAGACAGGTCAGCAATCTGAAGACGATAAAGTCAGATCCAGGCAGGTGTCGAGGCAGGCGGCTAACAGAGGGTGGTCAGACGGATCCAAGGTCGGCAAAGACTAATCAGAGGATAAACGCAGGAGACAAAGGTAAAGTCTTGACAAAGGTTATTGATCTTTACAATAACTCATATAATATCTGGAGAATATTGTCATTACGGCCCCTCTGGCATTGTTGACTTTTCTCCCACAGTCTCTTTCCTCGGCTAAGAAGTCAGTTCTGCGTTTTTTCCAGTTTTGCTGCACAACAGGTGATTGCCAGACACTGGAAGTCTACCCACCCCCCATCACTACTGGAATGGTTGGATATTATGAATGATGTTATACATATGCAAGCGTTATTGGCGATAGTTCATGGCACTACAGATACATTTTACCACACTTGGGCGGTTTGGATGGAATTCCGAGAGACCTCGGCAATGGGAGACTAGTTTCTGCTCCCCTGAGCCATTCTAGCGATCATACTATTTCAGATATTGGATTACTGGCCATATGATTCGGCACCAATACGTTGTTGTTGATGGTGTTGGCTGCTGGTATTTTTTTATTACCCTCACTCTGGCAGGCACACCTTGTCACCTTCTCTTCTTCTTGCTTCCTTTTCTATTTCCCTCTTTTCTTCTCTTGTCTTTTCACTTCTCCTTTTTCTCATGGTCATCTTTCTCTTCTTCATCTCCTTTCATTTCCTTTCTTTTTTTATCCTCTACCATTCTTGGTGCTTATTTTTTGATAATATGGACAGTGGTCAACTGATACAATTTATATATTGCACTTTTAATTTACTATTCTCTAGCAGTCATTTATTTTTCCTTGCTTTATATATGACATAGTATCCTGTACTGCTACACTATATTGCCAAAAGTATTGGGATGCCTGCCTTTACACGCACATGAACTTTAGTGGCATCTCAGTCTTAATCTGTAGGGTTCAATATTGAGTTGGCCCACCCTTTGCAGCTATAACAGCTTCAACTCTTCTGGGAAGGCTGTCCACAAGGTTTAGAAGTGTGTCTATGGGAATGTTTGGCCATTCTTCCAGAAGCGCATTTGTGAGGTCAGGTACCGATGTTGGACGAGAAGGTCTGGCTCGCAGTCTCCGCTCTAATTCATCCCAAAGGTGTTCTACCGGGTTGGGGTCAGAACTCTGTGCAGGCCAATCAAGTTCCTTCACCCCAAACTCGCGCATCCATGTCTTTATGGACCTTGCTTTGTGCACTGGTGCACATCATGTTGGAACAGGAAAGGGCCATCCCCAAACTGTTCCCACAAAGTTGGGAGCATGAAATTGTCCAAAAAGGTCTTGGTATGCTGATGCCTTAAGAGTTCCCTTCACTGGAACTAAAGGGTCAAGCCCAACCCCTGAAAAACAACCCCACACCCTAATCCCCCCTCCACCAAACTTTACACTTGGCACAATGCAGTCAGGCAAGTACCGTTCTCCTGGCAGCAAATCCAGGCACGCCCATCGGATTGCCAGACAGAGAAGCGTGATTCGTCACTCCAGAGAACACATCTTCACTTCTCTAGGGTCCAGTGGCAGCTGCTTTACACCACTTCATCCTAAGCTTTGCATTGCACTTGGTGATGTAAGGCTTGGATGCATCTGCTCGGCCATGGAAAGCCATTCCATGAAGCTATTTATGCACTGTTTTTGTGCCAATCTGAAGGCCACACGAAGTTTGGAGGTCTGTAGCTATTGACTCTGCAGACAGTTGGCAACTTCTGCGCACTGTGCGCTTTATTATGTGCTGGCCCCGCTCTGTCATTTTACGTGGCCTACCACCTCATGGCTGAGTTGCTGTTGTTTCCAATCGCTTCCACTTTGTTATAATACCACTAACAGATGACTGTGGAATATAGGACCAAGAAAGGAGGGGAAAAAAAGAATAAGAGGGCCGCCTTTGATCTGTCAAAGCTATATGGATGATATCCTTGGGCAATTTAGTCCCCAGTATCCAAGTCCAAGTTTTGGACGCTGATATTATCAGGTGGGTTTATCACTCTATTCCTCCAGGGAGGCTCACAATCAAGGGGAAGTGGACAAATAGATGCCCCAGTCTTAATAGTTTAGGTAGTACTAATAACATTACTAATATCTACTATATAGGACACTACAAATTGATTTCATGTACTACTTTTGATAGATAAATCCATGATCCCCTGAGGAAGCATTATGCGAAACGCGTTGGGCCTGGACACAACACCCTCCATTCGCACATAGATGTGGTATCAATTATAAAACCTGTAATATGGGGAAATGTTACTATGTATGGCATGTATGTTCTTGTCAATAAGAATGGTACCAGTGATAGATACATTGTTACATTTATGTTTTTACATTATTTATTCAGTGTGCAATAAACTTTATATATTTTTTATCTAGATGTATCCATGCAGTGTTTGTATACCTCTTCTCTAAACCCCTGTTTTCTACTCGGTGTATAAGCTCCAAACACCTATATCAGATATCAATGAATAGATCACCCACCATCACAGTTGTCCCACTGTCTCCACCACAAACACTAACACCTCCTACTCTACCACCCAAAACCACTGCATCAACCTGCTACAAACAACGCATGTACTAAAATGTATACCTGAAGGAAAATTATACTGGCCATAACAAAAAGTTTTAACAAAAGATGCCCCTTTGACAAAACACGCTGAGCGCTGGAGGAGCAGAGAAGGGAGGTGGAATCCCTGCCGGGAGTGGTGACTGAGAGTGACAGTGTTAGCGTTTCATGATTGCTCAGCTCTCAATCTATAGAGCTGGCATGTGATACCTACAGTGTGACATGCCAGCTCTAACTATTGGGAAGAGTATATTTTACTTTCCCAGTACTTCTCCTTTGAGTGTTTCTATGTGTTGTGTTGCAACATATGGCTTAGAACAGGGCTCAAAATTTTCACTCGCTCGCTCGCATTTGGCGAGTGGAAATAAAGAGAGGGCGAGTGGAAATTCAGTCAGGCACGCGGTCACTGATTGCGTACCTGACTATGAGAGCAGCCGCTCCTTGCTGTCCTGTCCTGGCTCCGTTACTTTCGATCGATCACCGGAGCTCTGACAGTTCTGAGCCCCGTTCGCAAGGATGGATTAGTAAGGTCTGCAGACCTTACTGCAGAGAACGGAGCTCAGAACTGCAGAGCTCCGGCCGAAAAGTAACGGAGCCAGGACAGGACAGCAAGGAGCGGCTGCTCTCATAGTCAGGTACGCGATCCCGGTCCGTACCTGACTTAATCACGAGGGATCAGATTCGTGCCTACTCCCTGCATAACGGCAAGCAGGTGAGGGGGCTCTTTTATTTGATGTGGGCTGGGAAGGGGGAGGCAACGGGGGGTGCTTAGAATAAAAAAAAAAAAAAAGAAAACATGAATGTGTCATGTACTGTTGATTCACATTTTTTATTCTACTTTTTTGCCATGACTTCTTTCTGTAAAAAACATGACATAATAACAATAAACATGATAAAAAATAGGAAAACAAAAACTTTGCAAAACAACAAGGGAAGGTTTTAATTTGTTTTATCAAAGGGTATATTTTATTTTTAAGCTAGTTTTCTCAAGCAATCAATATGGCCAAATGAGATGCTAATTTTGATGGCAATTTTGTGGCAAACTCAAGGTACAATTACTTTACTCATCCCTAAACAATGATGGTTATATATAGTTGCATAGTATTTGAGGTTGAATAAAGACATTAGTCCATCAAGTCCAACCTATTAGGATCTCATTCTAGGAGTACCTGTACCCCCTGTATATTACTACAACAAGTATTCCAAAAATCAAGCACTCAATATGTCCTAAACAGTTCAAATCCAATTTTTTAACGCCACTTAGCTACCAGGCACTTTGTTCCCAAGCAAAATATTTAGCAAAATTTTGATGGTACAGTCTTCAGTACACTAAGTAATACTTTACCTGGGAACTGAAAAACAGTTGGCAGGTATTTGAAAAGTGGAAATGACTGGGTAACAAACGACAGAAAGAAATAAACAGCTGGACTACCAATTGTTGCAATTCCTGACAAAAAAGTCCAATATGAGAGTTCAAAGGTGATCTGTTAAAGAAAAGATTTGGTCATTGGTAGTTATTATCAAGTTAGTGTAAACATTTTAAAAATACAACTTTGACAGATAATCTATGTGGACAAACTTATACCAACATTCACTCCCCTTGGTAGAAGAAGTAGAACACCACCACCAAGAGCACTCACACTTATATATTTGATATATTATGTACTTTAATTACTTAGCTGTTTGCTCACTTTACATACATTAAAGTGGACCTTTACCCCATTTGACTAAAAATCACATCAGCATGCAGCACTACAAAAGCTCCTTGATCCAGCACCAGCTTTTTCTGGGTTAAAGCTAATACACTGATGAATAGTTACTGTGGGTTGTTGCACATAGACTGCTGGTGAGACAACTGATTAGGGAACTTTGTTAACTGTATGAGCCATCTTTCTGCTAGCATAGATACAGGTGAGTTATGTGTATGCTGGGAGTGCATTACTTTAGCCCATCCAAAACAAATTGACAGGCTCTCTTGAAACCTGAATCTTTTGGTTATGGGAAAGCATGTGTTACGCTTCCCTTTCTCAAAGAATGTAGTTATTTATATTTAGAAAAATGCTACTGGAGGTGACAGAACACACAGAGGCAGATAAAAACACCGGAGGTTTGCTACTGCTCTAGACTAGACATGTGCACCGGCTAACAATTTGTTTCGTTTCGTGCACGCACAGGATTTGGACGAAATTCGTTCCAAATCCGAAATTTCGGATGATTTCGGATACGTTATATTTCGGAAATTTGGATGCTCCGAATCTACGAAATTTCGTCCGAATTTTGATTCGGAACGAAACGAATTGCACATGTCTACTCTAGACCAACATTAACTCTCTTCTAACTTTAGCCCCTAAAACTAACCACTTCTAATAAACTTAAGGTATAAGATTTGGATTCAAGGCACATCCTGCGGGTTTAAGACTTGCAGCCCTGGCAAATTTATGTGCCAATTCGCATGGGATCCTATTGCTGTCATTTGGATTTACTTTGGAGAATATTAATAAATTTTATTTTAAAATAAAATAACTATGGGGTCTATTCACTAAGCTGCCGTAGGCAGCTACATCGGATGGCTTCCTCCATAATTCTAGGTGAGGCTCTGCCTCACCTGCCTCCCCTGACCGCACATCCCTGCATCACGGGACACAGAAGTGTAATCCGATAACAAAATCAGTCCAACTGAGGGGTATGCAACACAGCACACAAACAACAACAGGCATGAGACAGAGAAAATAACAGGAAAAAAGACCCAACAGATCAACACCCCCCATGAAGGACCATCTGACTGAAGCTGGCATCTGCTGAGTCCTGAACATCTACCTAGTAAAACTTGTGAACATAGAACCAAGTGGCATCCTTGCAGATCTGGGAGACCTGATGCTGATAAGCTAAAAAAAAAGCACTAGCCCTTCTAGTAGGTGCCTTGAATTCTGCCCTTAAGGTCATAGACCTGGATGATGGTCTGTCGATTCCACCTAGCTATAGTGAAATGACTAATCCTTGACTTGAGAAAGGACAAGATGTGTCCCACAGAGAGCTTCCTGGAATGGAAGTTCCTAGCTTCTCACCAAGCAAAATACAGTTTCCAAGGGGTGGTAGAGCTTGTGAGAAGTTGACCAATGACCAACTCCGGCAGGCCCATTTCCTTCAGTACCAAGACCTCAACAGCCATGCCATTAAAGCCAGCAAGGAGAAGCAGGGTGGAAGACTAATTACTGGAACAGCAGGGCCCATGAATCACCTGCCAGGAGCCCGACAATGTCTGAGTACCACAGCTTACTGGGCCAATAGAGAATCAGTGAGAATCTCTTGAATAACATCCAACATGATCCCATGAAGTTGCGAGGTAGGATATTCAGAGGGGGAATGCATAGATCAGGCTGAACAGGGCCCACATGAGTACCTTCCAGACCATAGGAAGGAAGGATTTTCCCAACTCCAGCACCAGATTGGAAATCCACCATGCCAAGGCAAGCATGGCAGATGTATAGGGCAATCCAGAGACTGAGCCAGCTTGTTCCACACAGCCAGAATGTTGAGTTGCAGTGGGACTGAAGGAGGCGACCTTCAGATCCCTCATGCAAAAGCGAAGGGTTAAGTGACCCCTGGAATGCAGTGATTGAACATGGGAGCGGAGTGACTTGAGTTTGTCTGGGTAAGAAAAACTATGGACAGTGCCGAATTTAAGACTAGGTCCAGGTACTCAAAGCCACAAGTGAGCTTTAGTGCTGAATTCAGGATCCATCTGGAATTCTGCAGAGTTTGTGCCAACTTCTGGAGATTCAGGATCTATCTTAAACTCTGCAGAGTTTGTACCAGTTGATGCACATTGGCTGGCAATGCCTGCCCCAACTGTGCTCCAAGCCGAAAGTCGTCCACATATCCCACAACAGGAACACCCTGCGAGTGAAGCAGAGCCAGGACAGGAGCCAACACTTTTGTGAAGATCCATGGTGCAGTGGACAGGCCAAAGAGAAGAGCAACAAATTGGTAATGTTGCATGCCCAGACCACTGACCCCATCCCCTTGTGCCTATTATCTGCCATGTACTGTAACCACCATAACAATACTCATGATTGGAGTAGGAAAGGTTGCCTCCTGTGTCCAGACACTGAAGGCATAAATGGAGAAAAAAACACAGTGCTGTGATATGCTGATGTCTGCAGTAGGGACAGCTGGAGCGCGTGTTAGAGAATCCAAATAGCGGGCGCATGTGTAGTACAGGCACCCAGAAGAGGCCGTGTGGGCACACTAGTGATCCAAGAAGAAATTAAATTTTAAATTCAAACAGAGCAACCAACTGACTGTCCCCTGTTGCTGCTGGCTGCAACAAAATGATTTGCAGCTAGTGTTCCATGATTAATCCCACAGGAACCAGAGCGCACAGCACACTGGCCACTTAGGCTGGGCAGAAATCCCTGGCTTACCTCAGACTTACAGTCCTCCCAAGGAAGCTGGCAGTGGATATGTTTAGGGACAAGCCCCAATCAGATGACTCTCCTTAGTACTAGATTGTGTTTTGACTATTTTAGTAACAACTACTGTAAGAATATGCTTTTGAAGGAAGCATGTCACCTGCACTCGATGTGAAGATACTTTACACATCTAGCAACCACCCAACAAGAAAAATTAGCATTACTATGATTTTTTTCCTGAAATTTAAAGATCCCTGTAATTCCTTTGCAACCCCTTACCTACAGTTTTCCTACAAGATGAATCCACAAATATCCAGAGGTGACCAGGAAAAGGAAACAAACTAAGGAAAAACTAAAACACAAGTTTGATACTTGATGCTACCCTCTCCAAACCTGCTTTCTCTATGCAATGACCCATGAGTGCTATTATATGAAGATAGCTCTGGTTGTCACCTCCTGCTTTTATGCAAAGAACTAAAAAATGTTTAGCCATGGTGTATTTATTATACCAGAAGAATCTAATTTGATAGTTAGAATTAACAATATTCTAACTTTCTGAGAGGAACCTCTAAGTAAAGCAATCTTGCTCTATTTTAGCTCTTACTCTTATTTTTTTTTTCTTCATATCTAACTTTGTCCAAAACGGTCAGAAGGCTTTCTTCAAACATTTATAAAGGAACCTTTTTTCCCAATCATCATAATTACTGATAATTCTACTCATGAGTAAAATGATCAGTTAATATGATCAAAAAAATGCAATTAAATTAATGAAATCATTTAGGAGTAAGACCATCATGTTTTGTTCAAATTAAAGATGAGTCAAGGAAAGCAAGTACCGTGTTTCCCCGATAAAAAAGACATTGTCTTATATTTTTTGTGGCTCAAAAAAAACACACTAGTTCTAATTATCGGGGTAGGTCTTATTTTTTTTTTTTTTAATGTTTTTAATTTATAACAATCCAGAGTTAATGCAAATCCAAATTAAATAATCCAAAATGGCAAAGTTAAGAATAGGGAGATCAGGGCAATCAGGGGTGCCATACCTTTCCAAGAGCAATTTGGTAACCAATCTCTGGCCAGAATCAGTGAAATGCGCTTTCACTATCGATTCCTCACAGGCGGAGTGCATTTGGTCACTCCGCCTGTGACAGGAGCCGGCGCTAAAAAGGAAACATCGGCTTATGCGGCTCCGCTTCCTCAAGAGCTGGCTTCGCTTTCACCGCTGATTCTCACCCGCAGCTCTTCAAGTTCACCCTTATGCCATCACCGGCCCTAGGAATGGTCACAACTAGGTCTTATTTTCGGGGTAGGTCTTATATTTTAGCAATTCCCAAAAATGGTACTAGGTCTTAATTTCGGGGTAGGTCTTATTTTTGGGGAAACAGGGTAAATTACTGTTCCATTGGCATAACATACTGTATGTTTCAGTGGACAAACACTTTAGCTGTGTCAAATAAGGTAGCTTTTTCATAGATGCAGAATCAGGCAGCGCAAAGAGACATCATAATATCTGTAGGGCAGTAGCCAATATCAGCCAAACAGGTTTCAGTTAACTCAACTCAGATTAATTTTATTGGCAGCTATAGGTTACTTCACCCTGAATATTACAATTGCTCTTTGCACTTCCTGAATTCTGCTTTTCAGTCTACTACCTGACAAGGTACAGAAAAATTACATGGAATAATTTGAACAATTTAGAATAGTCTTTACCTCTAGAGTGACAGCAAGAATAACAGCAGTTGCGGTTGTAACAGCAAAAGACTGATAATCACAGGTACTACCAGGACCTGCAATATCTCTGCACGCTCCATATGGTATGAAGACACATGCTAATGAAGTCATAATGCCTTTCAGAAAAGACCACGCAAATATCTTGTAAGTGAAGAGTGAACCAGTCTGGCCAATTTTGTATAATTCTGGGAGTTGTAGACTCATTTTGGCACTGACATCCTGAAAAAAAAAAGAACCATAAAGCATTCAGAAACATACTTACCAGTTGTGAAATTCCTGTTTGTATTACAGTTTTTAAGTAGGACATTGCTATCCTAAAGTCTCCTAATATATACTCAAATATAAAAATGCACTGTTAGGTTGCTCATGCACCCTGAAATATTGATATCATTTTTTAATTTTAACTTATTTTATGTGATGATCTTCCTGTTGCAGTACCTTACAATGCACCTTACCCCCTCCATCTGCGCTCTTGATGTGCCTCTGCAGGCTGCCTGCTAGTATTTTCATATACAGACATCATTATTCAGACCAGGATTTGTTCCTACGGCAATAGCAATGCCCCATCAGCTATCCCTGGCCCAATTTATTAATTAAAACATCTTAATGACTACAATGACCATGTGGGTTAAAAATAAACAAAAGAAAATGTACATTTTAAAAGTTAGAACTGTGAGTGACAGGGCAGTGATGTCACCAGAAGTGATGTACTGCGACAGGTTCCCACCTTCTGGGCAGGCAATCACTTGACCACTATGGTTAATTTGGAAGTTTTGACTGGAAATCTGGAAACTACTTTTTAATGTCTCATTCCTGCACTATACTATGGTACTTTGTGAAACCTTGGGTTTATAACTACTTTTAAAGTGAAACTAATCATATTTATTTTTTAGTTTTTTTAAAAGGAGAACTGTGAGGTGAGTGCTTTTCACTCATCGCATAGTTCTAGAAGACCTGTGACAATGAGACTGTCACAGGTCGGCTTAGTAGATCGGGAGGTGAGTAAACACATACCGGCGTTCACTCACCTCTCGATCTAGAGCCGTGACAGGGGAGGGGCTGGATTCGCCCCTCCCCGCTCCGATCCGCCAGCGCTGACTGGCGGAATGGACGGGGGAGGGGGCGGGTACAGCTGGTTCTGCCTCTAGATAGGCAGAGCCAGCTGTCAGTCACGCAGCTGGGCGGATCCAGACATAATTGTCGGGATCCGCTTCAGCGTCTCAGTATACCGCGAGCAGTAGCTCGCGCTATACTGCGGCGTCTCAGTATACCACGAGCTACAGCTCGCAGTATACTGAGCCTTGGGTTCTGGGAGGACGCTAGTTTGTGTCCTCCCGTTACCCTAAGGAGAACTATGGGGAAAAGCCTTAACCCCATAGTTCTCCTTTAACCACTTGACTACTGGAGCCACTTTTATATTTTTCAAACACATGTTAAATCAGACTTTTTGGCTAGAAAACTACTTAAAACCACCAAATAATTATATAAATTCTCTGAAAGCAGACAAGGTAGAATAAAAAAAAATACTAGTTACAATTACGTTACATTATATTTGCACACGTTTATTAACCACTTGCTGTCCGGAGCATTTTCTTACTATTTGTACACACATGATAAAATATACATTTTTGGCTAGAAAACAGCTTCAAATCCCCAAACAATGATATATATTCTGAAAGCAGAGGCCCTGTAGAATAAAAAAATGCTATTTACAATTTTTTATGTTGCAGGGTTTTTGCGCAAATGTTTATCAAACCAGTATTTTTAGGAAAAAATTAACTAAATTAAAATTTAGTGCACAAACAGAATATAATATCCAATGTTTTAGTAAAATATGAAAGATGGGTTCACGTCGGGTAAATAAATACTAAACATGTCAATCCTTAAAATTGCGCTCGCCCTTGAAGCCGCAAAAAACATCAATACCCAAAATTTCCCATAGGGAACAATTTAAACGCTTTTTACGCGTGTTTGCGTGTGTATGTGCGTGCACGTGGAGGGCGGGGGACTTTAAAAACATTTTTTGCATTTTTTTTTTCTTACCGGTATATGTTACTTTAATTTTTAACCACGTTTTCTTCCCACTAACCTTATTGCTATCACATAGGGGGCTAACAAGCCCCCTATGTAATAGCAGATAGGGTGTGACAGGTCCTCTTTTTGGAGACATCAGAGGTCTTTCAGACCCCTAATGTCACCTAGGGACGCCAAAGAAGCTGAGAAAGCAGAGATATGCTTCCCCAGCTTCTTCTCCTGGTTCTAAGAGATGGAGACTGTAACGAGTGACACCGGAAGTGATGTATTACACATCACTTCCAGGTCCAGTGATCGGAGGAGAGATCAGCAGCTGGAAGCCGCTGACTTTCTCTCCGATCGTTGTGGGGAGACCCGCCGCGTCGCTCCCGGGTGCCGCACAGGGACAGCGGTGCCCGGAATGCCGGCGGCGGCCGTGGCTGGGGAGGCCGCCGCATGGTACAAACGATCCGGCGGCTGTACAGATGTGTTTTTGGAATTCTGTAAGAAAATTGGAACAAACCAATGCAAATGCAGGGAGAACATACAAGCTCCATGCCAAGAGGATCTGCAAGGTAGGATTGCCACAACAGCTGTCAGTCCTGTTCTAATAAGACCAAAAGCAAAAAGAGGACTGCACAAGTTGGTATTGTGTCTGAACAAAGGCCACGTAATGTTTTAAAGTGACACTGTCACTGGACATCACTCAAAGCATGAATCAAAGATGGAACACAAGTCTAAATTCATAAAGGAGTCCAAATATTTTTAGAGATTCATAAAACAATAGCCACCACATATCAGGGGCAAGAATCATCCCCTCTTTCTCAGTGCTAATATTTGCAAGTGTTTAAATGGACACAGGGAAGCAGACATCAAATGAATCTAATGCTCAGGGCATTAAAGAAATAGGGTGCATAATTAAAATAATACAACTTTTGATTTATAAGAAATGTTTCCCAGAATAATTTACATACATTTAGGCCATTTGTAGGTTAAGAAATGCAACTAATGAAGGCATCAGATTTGTTTCTTACCTGTTCAAACAGTCCCATGGACAATGCTGGAAAAGAAGTGAGAAGTACAGAATAGAAGGCTATGAACCAGCTGTCAAACACTGTCTGCATTAGAAGAAAAGAACACATTAATTGTAGATGCCACATTACTAAGGGTTGTATCAATTCAAGACTAACTTTTTCACATTCACTCTATATATCACAGTGGGTTTTTTTCTGTTATCACATGAAATCCGTCCATTTTCACACAACCAATCAAAAATTGCATCCTGCAAGAAATGTCCACATGAAAAAAATGTTTACCCAACACCCAACATCTGTTCTTCAATGCAAAAGTGTTTTACTGTGCTATTCGTCCTATTTATAACAACAAATGTAGATTTGTTGTGAATTTCGTCCAACATTTGCTTATTTTTCGCTTTGCACAATATTTTCTGGTTTGGCATGGGAAATTTGTGTTTTGCACTTCTTTACTTTGGAGCTTTACATTTTTGCCTATAAAGAGTGCTAAACTAATGTTTTTAATACAAGTTTAGCACTATCATTGGTAATTCCCCTTCTTCCACAGTTAACCTGACTGACATGCCCCATAGAAAGGGAGCAACAAAGATGCAGCTCCCCTCTTCAGATATCAGCCCACATGCCCTTCAGAATAGGAGGTAGGGGTGCTTTAAAAAGTGTTCACCTAAAAAACGGGCCCCTTACCTAAAGCACACTAGCCCAATTCTGATGGGCACAGGGTTCTTCAGGAGCCTGACATAATTGCCCGCATGTGGTCTTAGTCAAATATGAACTGGTTAGGAGTGCAGGGAGGGTGAAAACACCTAAAACCAGTTCCCCAGGAAGGGAGAAAACACGTACAGTACTTGGCTCCTATTGTGGGGCAGTTAAGTGGTGCATAAGCCCTCGTTGTTGGCACCTCCTACTGGGCACTGGGGTGCATAAGAGCCCACTGCCCTTCATCATCGGGGCACAAGTGTTTTTTGGGGGGGAAACCCATTTTTTTGCTGAAAGGTATGTGGGTTGGTATCAGGATAGCAGGGGAGCTGCATGTTGGGGATACCAGCCTGGTGTGCTGATCTGGTTAGCTCTTGCAGGCAGTGGGGTATGCAGGATTTTTTTTGGTGTGGAAACTGCAGTGAAAAAAAGTTTCAGGACCATGAATAGCAATCACCAGAACATGAATAAATGACCTCCTGTTATTTAACAAGATTCAACCAAAAATTCACAAAACGATTTGCCCAAAAGTGAAAATCTTATTTTTCTATTCTTCCCTCCACTTGGTGTTCTGCTACCACACTGTCACATTCCCTTGAGGCATTAGTGCTCTGGTGCTTTGCTGATAGAATGGAGGCTGACTTTCTCACCTCCTTCAAAAAATTATAGCTACCTGGCTTCAGTGCTTTCTGAATCACCAAACCAGACACCTGCAGGTCAGAAGAGTTATAGAGAGATTTAAGGATCTGCAGACATGTTACAGGGTAGTGACTCAACGTATTTTGAAGCCAGAGGGAAAGCATGATCACCAGGCAACTAGTATTTTCAGAAAGAGAAGTCAGCAATGGCAGTCTACATATTCTCTCAGGTATCTTTTCATGCCTTTTGTCCACCTTACATTTTTGTCAAATAATACACTAAATATTATTTTCCTGTTTGACTGGTGCAGATAGCCAAAAGCAAATTCAAAAGATCTGATATTGGAACTTTTGTCTTAGGAAGTGGATTTTTTTCAATAAGCACATCATCAAAATTGTTATTCTTACGCAAATCACAGCTCTTACAATAGTATTAGTTCAATAATAAATACCAGAGCTGTAAATCCATTGAAATATGCATATAGCACATGGCAGAAAACACTGGCTGATGTCTTGTAGAAGAAATATCGCAGAAACTTTGCAATACGAAGGTAAGACCAACGTCCATGAATAAGTAGAAGGCGCTGAAGATAAGAAAACTGAGCCAAAGCATAGTCACTGGACTGGACAGCTTGTGTGCCTTCCAAACCACTGATACCAACCCCAATATGAGCACCTGAGAAAAAAAGCATCACATTAGATGTGGAGGACACAATGACACATTCTTCTGGTATTACATAGTGTGCAATACTATAACAAATTATAACATGTTCATAAAACAACAGTCAAGCATTTAATAGGGCAAAGGACAACATGCAACACACTTAAAGGCCCACCAACCATTCAGAATAAGTGACCTTATTATAGTAAATAAAAAAAAAACATTTTGCTATAGATTATTGCACATTTCTCAATATCATGGAATATGACCCTGTTTGTTGTTAGGTTTAGGTGACTAGCTTCACTTTGGCATCTATTTATAAACTATCCACAGGGCCCTTCACCATATGAATATCTGTGAACGCTCAATCTGTGCGTAAATATGGTGCTGAGGAGCATATCAAATTTATACTTATTTCCTAAGCGCCTTTAACTCCATCTAGTGGCAATATTACATAAAACATTATTTATAAATAAACCCCTATGGGTCTGTGTTGGGTCTATTTGTATTTAGGGTTGTTAGCCATTTCAACCAATGCATGTTTCACCAAGGTCATGCTAGGGTCCTAACATATCTGGCACACTTGGGCATCTACATTAAAATGTTGTTTGGCTTGTACATAACACAGCAAAATGTAGATTAAGTTGTTTTTATCCCCTTTGTTACTGTATCTCTTTTCTCTAGCTTCTGCTTTTTCTATTATTTCCCCCACTTGGTGTTCTGCTTCCACTCTATTGCATTCCCTTGAGCCATTAGTGCTCTGGTCCTTTGCTGACTATGGTCTTAGGCCAGAGAACTCAAATGGACACCCTCATACAGAAATACAGAAAGTTGTTATTCAGAAATATATTTTGTATTAAAAAGATCCTCTTTTGGACAGATCTGGATCTAACGTTGATGTAATCTTTTTAAATAAAAAAATGAAATGACCTTAAAAAGAAATAATTGTAATTCCATAAATATGGCCAAAATTAAACATAAATTAAATGCATCATCAATGGCTTAAATGCGATATATAATAAATTATATGATGTTTCAAAAATGTATTTTGCATAAAATATTTAATTGTCAATATAGCAATGGAAGATAGCCACTCAAAGCAATATCTGGCAAGAATGATGGCAGCATGAAAGGAAGATTTTTACAAGAAGCAGCAGCCTGTGGGAGGTGGGATACACACCATTACACTTAAGGAAGAACTCCAGGGATTTTTTTCATAAACTCTTGCAGTGGGGCTACCCCACACTGCAAGGGTTAAGTTTGTTTGTTTGCTCGTTTGTGTCCAGGCGCTAAAATAACAAATATATACTCACCCAAAGCTCTGAGCTAGCCAGCTGTCACGGTGCTCCCTCCAGCCTGTCTCCCCCTCCCTGCAGCATTGGAATCTTCCTTGGCATCCTCATGTCTATACACTGCATATACTGTAGATGTGATGATTTATGGGGCCACTGCAGAGGAGGGGGAGAGATGTTGGAAGGACCAGTCTAAGAAGAAGCTGGCTCGGAGCTTTGGGTGAGTATATCTCTGGGTAGCCCCACTACAAGGGTTAATACAAAATTTCCTGGATTTTTTGCATGCTCCTGTTGCATCCGTGGGCCATGCTATGCAATAACATGCTCTGTTAGACACAATGTCACAGCTAGCAACAGTTTAACTTATTAACTTTAGGGGGGGGGGGTCAGAAGATACTCACAGTCTTAGTAGAAATGTTGTCAGATTCTATGCAGTCCACAAAAAATGGACCAATGAGGTGTGATACAAAGGATGTCTGCTAAATGGCAGTACAGATCTATTTATCCCATTTATCAGCAATATCAGCTCTGAAAAATGGTTACATTAGAATGTAGGCATTCAGCTCTACATTATCTAAAAAACACTAGTGTGCTCATGTTAGGTATATTTCATTTACATAAAATCAGTAAGCAGAATCTAATTATGTCACAAGCTTTATTCATGGCCCTCCTTACCATCTTGTCTTGAATTGTATTATGATTGTAAGGTCTTCCAAATATTGTAAAGCTCTGCGCAAACTGTTGGCGCTATATAAATCCTCAATAATAATAATATTCTGTAGCTAAAGAAAGTAAGATTGGAGGAAAGACAGATCTTTTCCCAGAGATCATTGATTTACATGAATTATTGCATGATTATGCTAGTAGCAGAGCTTACAGTGCATGTAAAATCTAAAATTAGATATTTTTTTACAATGACAGCTGCCACCTCCCCCAGCTGCTTGCAAACAGTCTGCAGTTATGTGCACTTGTCTGGAGTTAACCGCAGCAAACAGCTGTGGTGGTAGCTGCTGTCATTGTATTGTGCAGTGCCTCCCGCCCACAGCTAACTGCATGAGCCTCACAAATTATTTGGTAAGACTCATCTATCGCACTTGCAAATGGGACGTTATACTGTCTTTGGAGAAATTTGTAATTTGTAATAAATAAAAGTAATTTCCTTTGTCTCCAGAATAGGAAGTGAAGAAAAATCTTCCCCACTGAAAGCAAGAAAAAAACCTGCCAGGGGATCTAGCTATTCCCTACTTCCTATGTAAACTTTAAAAAAAAGTTTTGGCTAGAGATACTCTTTAATAACTGGCTGTGCCCCCTTGCAGAACAGCTTTAACTAACAAACATTGGTAAACTTTCAAGCCTAAGTGTACCTAAAGGCAAAACATTTTGGATAAGGGAAATTTTGGGGAAGGGTTGGGACCTTTGTCAGGTTTTCATTGCCGTCTGTGTCTCCGCTAGGAAGACTCACACTTTCTAATTGTCCTGGTGACCATTGTGACGGGTACTAAAAGCAAGTTAAAATCTAAAATTTTGAGTTGCCACCATAACAGGATTAGAGGGGAAATATTCCAATGCGGTCATCTGTTCCAGTGAAAACTGTCTAAAAGAATATTTTCCTCAGTTTGGAGAGATTGTTTTGTGTCTACAGGACGGAAAGTTAAGGGAAATCTGTTTAACAGTACACATATGGCAAAAAAACTGACAGGGGTTTTAATTATTAATAAATAGCTATTCCCTGCTCTATTTAAAATGAAAAATCAGTTTTGGCTTTAGATATACTTTAAACTGTTCATACTTAGTAACCCCAAAGCAGATCTATTGAGGTTGTCTGGACTTCGTGGGCCCATTCACATCTATGCGTGCTGATAACACATGTATGACCCTACAGTTACTTATTTAGTGAGATGTCTGTTGCAATTCTCTCAAACTCCACTAGATGTCCCCACACTACTGACAACCCTGTTAGTTGCTAAGTTAGTGCCTTGCCAATTAGGTTGCATTATGTAAAGAGTCTAGTAAGTAGAGTTGGAGAGTCTTGTGGGGAGGAGCAGAGAAGTGTCGAGGAAACATTTTTCTAGATAGAAAAGACCATGCCTAGGATGTAAGTGTATTGAAACTAGGGCTCCCCTTCAGGTGAGTGTACCCCTCCCTAGTTAGGGCAGAGAGCGAAGAGTAACATTATTTATCCTCTGGAAGAAAATGTTAAAAACCACTACTGCGTAAACACTACTGCAACTCCATTTGTGAATGGCCTATGCATTATTGAAGGATCTACATCCCATGTGTTGGGCTTTGTTGGAAGTAAAGTTTCCAAGATGAAAAAAGTGTTTCAACACCTTTTTGTTTCTTCCTAGGGGGGTGGGGGTTTGAAGTAGTGCTGAGAAGTGTAACAATCTATTTCCTGTGACAAGACTACTCTCCCCTCACAATTGTAAGAGTAAAATCAAATATAATTTTCATAAATGGATTTTTGCATAATAGACAATGTCTTTTGCACCCTCTCTTTTTGCTTGTTACATTTAAATGAGTGGGCTGCCTTAACGCTTTGCACATTAAAGCGAGGTTAACGTGTGCATAGTAAACACACCATAAAGGATTGCCTTAGTGTGAATAGGACCCCAACTAGGCCTGGCTAAAACTTTTGTAATTTGTAAAAAAGTTGGCAGCCCAGTCACTAGTGAGAAATGTTCACTACTGTTTTGCATTTAAGTTTTTAGCTTTTGCTATTCCTGGGAGACTCTAGAAATCTTAGAAATTACTTTGTATATCTTTCCAAACTAAGAGATATTAACAATTTTTATATCTTTAGGATATCTTGAAGTTTTTATTTTAATGATATCATTATACTGAATCTGACAATGTGACTGATCATATCAAAAGTAATGTTTATATTGAGAAGCTACCTCTAGCTAGCCCTTTAACAGAGTTAGTTATAAAATATATTGGGGGGAATTTATCAAAGCAATTGCAAGTGTTTGAACAAAATATTTGCACCAGATTTATCAAGCTAGTGTAATGTTGTTGATAAATGAGTTTTAACAAGTGCAGATGAAAACACGTGCAAAAAAGGTGCAAAAAACATGCAGTTGAAAAAGTAGTGCAAGCTCTGAAGAAAACAGGTGCAAAACATGAGCAGTTGGAAAAGAAGTGCAAGCTCTGAAGAAAACAGGGGCACATGTTGAAAGACAGATCTGCACATAAAAAATTTATCTAAGAGGCTAAAACTGTCGCAAGTGCTTTGATAAATTCCCCCCATTATGTTTTCATTGAGGGGCTCCTCAACTTATATTACATTTTGGCTGACCTCTACAATTACTGCTTTGTCATGGTTGGTGGGCTGGTATGCCTCTGTGAGCTGGATAGCTACATTGCTTGCAGCTTTTTTTTTTTTTTTTGGTAGG
>NW_017306958.1:54323-82249 GCF_000935625.1 Nanorana parkeri | reverse complement strand
GTAGGACCAACCTTGCCAGGCAGGTCAAAGTGTAGAGCCAATACAAAGCGTGATCTACTGGTCCTAAAAATGTTTTGAGGGGTCCAGCTTAGGACTAACAACCCCAATGTGTAAAAATAAAACTGTGATGTAAACAGCAATGAAGAAATCATCTACAACTGTTCGTAATTAAAGCAAGCAGTGGAACACTTTCGTTGCCGCCATAGTTGCCAGTGGATATAATAAGCAACGATCTATGAGATTTTGGAAAAAAAACTAAAATTTGCAATGGAAATAGGAAAGGGGAAAATACTTCTGTTAAGCAGCACTGTACAGTGTACAGTATATTGCTTAATTACAGTATATCAGTTGTCATATTGAATAATATAGAGCAATCAATCATCTCTATCACAAACCTGTCTTTCCACTCTCTTTTTGACGATCAATAAGGAAAAGGGACAAAAATACTAAAAAATGTATAAAACCAAACTCACTCTTAATCATATTTACATCATTTGCCCCATCTCCAATAGCAAGAGTGATGACTTTCTTGTGTTTTTTCACGAGCTGTACAATCATAGCTTTTTGCTTTGGTGTCACTCTGCAGCATATGACAGCTTGGCACTGAGAAGCTAGGTCTATAAATGAATATTCTCTCATATTCTCTTCCAGTTCACTAGGAATCACTTTTTTCTGACTGCAGCGTTCCGCTAGTTTTTGGAAAAGTTGCCACTTGCGCTTTTTACTTTTGTTAGGTGTTAAAATCCGTCCCTGTGACAAACAAACAAAACATTTTATATGAAGTTGAACACAATGAATAGTAATTCAAACTTTGCTTTGAAAAACTATATAATAATATAATTTTTGTAATTTAATAAATATCACATTGTCACAGTCTACAAAAAATAACTTACCAGGAAGTC
Source organism: Nanorana parkeri (assembly GCF_000935625.1). Taxonomy (NCBI): domain Eukaryota; kingdom Metazoa; phylum Chordata; class Amphibia; order Anura; family Dicroglossidae; genus Nanorana; species Nanorana parkeri. Next base: position 81,347 of record NW_017306958.1, on the reverse strand, counting down.
TCCACTGATCACGAGTGCTACCTTCTGCCCTATATGTTCTCTGTGTTTCTTGAATATGCTGCTATCCAAAAGATTTTGCCCACTCCCTGAAAAATTGTTGTTCTCCCAGCAGTCATCTAGGATATCACTGGTTAGATAAACACACAAAACATGGTTTAATAATCAAAGCTCAACCCAGCAAAAAAAAAAGGAACAGCTAGTAATAATTATATGACAAGAGATTCTCGCCTTTCCCTATTTTAGAAAGTAGATTTTTGAGAAACTGTTTTGGATACTATATATCCAGATAGGAAGCAAGGGAAAATCTATCCAAAGGGGTCACTGTCTACAGAAAAAAGATTACAGAGGTTCTATCTCTACCCAAATTTTGTCCAAAAATAAAAAAAAATGGTCTGGAGTTGGACTTAAAATTAAGCACACTAATATTAAACACAAACCAGTTTAACATAAAGGTGGGTGACATGAACAAACATTGATCCAGCATCTTGGGCCATCTCTTAACAAAGAACCATGGGTGGCTCTGGTTCTTAGGATCAGAAGATGGCATGTTAGGGAGGCTGAAATCTAGTAGGGTAAGTCCAAAGGAAACTGTAGGCACAAAAACAATTGGTAACTAGAAAAATAAAGGAAGGGTAGGAAAAGGGTAGTAAACCTAATGTTGTATTCTGCCAAATCATGGACTAAAACTGAGATGACAATGGGAACAAAAGTACAAAGGCAATTGCTAGAGGGTGAAATGCACCGCTTGAAAGAGGTTTGTCTTCCCCAAAGTCTCTAATGGAGAGAATGGAGTTTAGTTGGAAGGGAACCCTGGGCTGTGTTTCTCAAGTAAGTGGCAGATTAGGCAGCAGACAAAGAAAACAGAATACAGAGAAGGATAAGCTGGAACTGAAAGTTGTTGGGTTTTTTTTAACAGGTGAGTTTTTATTTTTTTGGAACTGAAAATTAAGTGCGCTCACTGAAATCATTGAGGGTGACTAGGTAAACTGCCGTAGGCAGCCGAGGGAAAGAACGACCTGAACGCTGTTCGGTTATTCACTTCAGGCTGGTACGGCTGATTTCAGCTGTATATCGGCTGAAATCAGCTGTACATCGGTTGGCTTCACGTCGGCCGAACATGCTCAGGATGTTCGGCCGACTCGAAGTGCAGGAGGAGTTCGACTCAACCGATCCAACATCTGGATCGGCTAAGGCGAACCTCTGGCAGGCTACTTGCTGCTGTTTGGTCTATTCTTATAAAAAAAAACCTCCGGGCGCTCCGGGAGTCTCCCGCTCCCGGCCGCCCAGGAGAGAAACGCTGCTTTTTCTTTTTTTTTTTCTTTATTCTGACACGGAGCCGTGTCAGAATAAATAAGAAAAAATGGTTTTGCCCATAGGAATGCATTGCTAGATTCCTATTGGCTATTTCAATTTGCAATAGCCAATAGTAAACTAGCATTGCACCCGCCCTCTGCTGCAGTTCTCCATCAGGTCCATCAGCAGAGGGCGGGTGCAATGCTAGTTTACTATTGGCTATTGCAAATTGAAATAGCCAATAGGAATCTAACAATGCATTCCTATGGGCAACATTTTATTAATTTTTTTCTATTCTGACACGCTCCGTGTCAGAATAAAGAAAAAAAAAAAGAAAAAGCAGTGTTTCTTAAGAAAAAAAAGCAGTGTTTCTCTCCTTGGGGGTCGGGAGCGGGAGACTCCCTGAGTGCCCGGGAGAGTTTGCTGTCTGGAGATCAGTGTCCCTGGTTAGTTGGTAACCAGGGACGCTGATCTCTATGCAAGTGACCGGAGCCAGCCGTAAGATCACTCGGCCGAAGCTACGGCCAGATCCTTCTCCTGCTTTGTGAATAGACCCCTGAGAAAACAGGCTGGACTGAAAAAGTGCAAGGACCATAAATACAGCCCCAATTCCAAATAAGTTGGGACGCTGTGTAAAATCTACATAAAAACAGAATGCAATGATTTGCAACGCTCATAAACCCGTATTTTACTCACAATAGAAAATAGAAACATATCAAATGTTTATACTGAGGAAACATACCTTTTTAAGAAAAAAAAAGGTAATTTTGAAATTTGTAAGTGTGTAGTCTTTAAAAACAAGAAATCAACATAAGAGTATATTTATTTTCCTAACAAAATCTCCCAAAATATTGTAGTAAATATGTGCATAGTCTTTAAAAAAACTGACTAGGCAGCTTTTTATATAAGACCTACCTCAGACATTTTAAAACCAAGAAATCAACCTAAGAGAGTGTATTTAATTCACTGAAAAAAAGCCCCTAAAATGTTGTAGTTAGTATGTGCACAGTCTTTAAACACTTTGACTAGGCTGCTTTGTCAACAGAACCCACAACAGTCAGCTATTAATAAAAATAAATCAATATTACAGTGTTCTTATTGTACTAAAAAAACATCCAAAATATTCCAGCGAGTACATGCACAGTCTTTAAACACTTTTAGTAAACACTAAACCCACATCACCCCCAATGATTTTAACCCTAAATGAAAAAACAAAAATATGAAAGTGTGAAATTAAAAAAGCACCCCCCCCCCAAAAAAAAACACAAAAAAAAATAAGGTGGGTGTCCAGCAGCCAAACAGCAACCAAAGTAGTTGCTGACACACAAAAAAGGTATGCAAACACTATGTGATCTCTCCCAAACCTGCTACAGAAGTGTGCTATGGCTGTGACAATTAAAATAACAAATGCTGCCAGATTAGAAATAAGAAAAATTGAGGTAAATAAGACCAAAGTTAGTTCAGAATAACAAGGCCATGCACTCTACCAACCCCCTGGTTATTGGTTGCAAGGACACATGTGATTGGCTGCACAGCTTCCTTGCTTGCTATGTTGGTGTTGGCTGCACAGCATCATTCGTTGCTATGACCCTATCAGCTGAAAAACAACCAATGACACTGTGCAGTTGACAGCGTCATAGTAATCAAGGATGCGGTGCAACCAATAGCAAATTAGCAACCAAGGACGCTGTGCAAATCAACAGAATCATAGCAACCAATGATGATGTGTAGCCATGGTATGGACACTCCAGTCCCAGTGCTGCCCCCTGTTTCCGTGGAGGAGTGACACAATTCTAAAGAGTGCCTGTGACACTCTTTAGGAATTCCAGGAAGTGTGTCTGTGGCTCACTGTAAATATAGATGTTTTCAGAAATAACCAACAGCATCTATCTCTCCCTGAAACATTCTGTAATCTTTCCCTAATCTGGTATAGGATTGTACAGCACTTTGATTGGCCCTTCAAAGCCAATTTACCACTTTTCGAAGGCCAGGAAGTGCATTCTTGGTAATTGATTGCTGTGGGCACTAACAACAGTGTTAGTCTGCCATTTTCTTAAAACACAAACAACTTGGGTTTGGGCTTAACTCTGGGTCAGTGCCATTCCTGGATATATTCAAAATCCAGATCAACAACAAACCTGTTTAAACCCCCTTTGTCCCAGAAACATAAACGATCCAGACAAAATTATACCCAGCATTCTTATTATGTATTTATCTGGGCAATTTAAATCCTATAGGAGAACATTTTTTTATTGCTGTCCTTTTTTAATATGAGCTGTTTTGCCATTTCTAAATTTTTTCCTTATTTCTACACAAACTAATCTCACCTAATTACTTATTCTATTTCTGGTGGATAAGATGTAGACCAACTAGAGATATTAGACAGAACAGTACAGGTAATCTTTTCGTAATGTAAACGGTTATTTTAGCCTAAAAAATAGAGTGCTCAGGAACAAATTTAGATTACATGTAAACTGTTATTTTAAATTGTTTAGATTAGACAAAGTAGAATACAGCTAAAATTAAAATGATATTATATGTTACCAGATCTGTTTTTCATCCAAGATATTCATGTCATCCGAGAGCAATTGGCACGAGAAGCCAATATTGATTGCAGTTTCTGATTAAAATAAAGTGTAGAAATTACACCAGAATACAAAAAATATATAGTTTGAAAGGAAAATGTCTTAACAATTTTCTGAAAATATGTAGGTAAGTATTGCTCACCACTGACAGTCCACCACATCTCTAATCCATCCTAAAACATAGTTTTATTACCTGTTAACCCTGCCAGTAGAGCTGGTTTTTCCCCATTTCCTTTAACAGGCCAAGTGGTCCAGCAAAAGTGACAGTTAAAGGACATGGGACAAACCATCTAACTCTTACAATGATGGATCTGAAAGTCTTCCCTTTACCTGCTAATCATTAAGGGCTAGTTCACACCAAGCGCGTTCCAGGAGCAGAGCAGTTACTGACCGGATCAAAACTGCATCCAATGTATTCCAATGGTATTTTAGTTCAAACAGCAGCGTTCAGTTCCAGAGCATGTAGAAAAACTGCAGCAAGCCCTATTTTACCTGCTCTGGAACGCATGCAAACACATCAAAAACGCATTCAAACGCACTGGAATGCACTGAAAGCCCATTTTAAACTAAAAAACGGCCCTGAACGCGTCACAAACGCGGCAAAACACACTGCACTGTGTGTGCAGAAACTCATGCAGATCTGGTCTGCATTTGGTGTGAACAAGCCCCAAATGGCTAGTGTTTATAAACAGAGGCTATGTCACATTGCAATGGAGTGTAACATGCAATACATTTGTTACAGAAAGAAAACTATGTCAGATCCCCGCACTGTTTTACATAGTCTTTGTTTACAAACAAAGGTCATGTGATTAGTATGTCAATGAAGGGCCAGCTAACCACATGGTTTTTGTTTGGATAGAAAAGTCATGTGATCAGTTAGCATGAACTTGAACAGTGGCATAAGTGCAACTTTATACTAGTGCCGTAAACGTTCATAGCCATTTTGGTGTTTGACAGACATGCTTCTGTTGCGGCTGCTCTATGCCAACATAAAGGTTCTTTTCTTTAGCTAAATTAAATGTCTGGTATTAGGAATCTCAGCTGAACACCACCATGGCTGTATATGTGTGAGCATGTCAGTGCAGGAAATATCTAATGAAATTGTAGAATACCTTGCTTGTCTCCAGTCAGCATCCATACTTTCATATTAGCATTTTTCAGTAGTTGTATTGTTTCTGGGACACTGTCTTGTAACTTATCTTCAATTGCAGTTGCACCAAGTAACTATGAAGGTAAATCATTCTATAAAAAGTTAATTATGCTACAAATAGCACCATTAATATACGCATTTACTGCACAAATGTATTTTTCCTCTCTTTCTGATTTCACGTCACCACTCTGTTCTGTGGTGTTGTGGAGTCAGATGGAGAGACTAGTTAGACCTGCTGGGGACCCAGAAGATCAACACTCCCAGAAGTGTCAGTTTCCCAGCAGACTTTAGGGGACAATTTCTCAACATCAGAGAGGAGTTTAGTGGCAAAAGCAGCAGGAAAACTGAGTATTCCTCTTTGACAGATATGCTTTTCCTCTTTATAGCAACAGGGTCCCTATAATGTGGTAACGTAGGAGCAAAAAGTTTCAAAAGTGTGCAAACACTATAAAGGGACCCAAACCTATATATGAAATATTGCTTATGAATATTTAGAGCAGCACTAGGAAAAAATGCCCTCTTGCAGCCCCCAGGAGGAACTCAAATAGGTGTTGATAACAACTGTTGTACTAAAGATAGACCTTAATAAGTAAGAGGAGCAAAGATGGCAACATCTTAATTACAAGATTAATACAGTCTTCCAATAAGCACTGCTTGGCTTTCTATTTTTTACCATGCTTTGCAAACACAGTGTGAAATATACAACAGTCTAGTTAAGGTTTCACTGTAAAAAAATGTCATACATATAATTAAAAAAAAAAGAATTTGTGTACTCATTGTACAGAGAAACAGAAGATTCAGAAGATTCAGAGACATTTGGGTTATACTGCTGCCTACAAGACGATTTGGACACCGGCAAACAAAAAAACAGTGACCAGTCTGATAAAACCCCTCCCACTCACAGCATGCCTCCGTTTTATAACAATCATTATACAGTAATGGATCATACAGTAAGTAAAAAAATGCTGTTTTCTTTTTTGTTTAATGAGAAACAGGATTCATAGACATTTGGAACAACCAAAAGCAGTCTAACTGAAGGGTGGACAATACAGCTAACAAAATGCTAACAATCCGGAATCTATAAACAAACTGGGGAATGCCTGCAGCTCACAGACCTGCTTGAAAAACCTAAAGCTGGCACCAGAAGGGGCCTGAAATTCACCTGCTAAAACTTAGAGAATGTGTAAACAGGACAAGGTGGCAGCTACCTAATGCTGAAAGGCCCAAGAAGCACTCACGGATTTAGTTCAGTGTGCCTCGACAGGAAAGGGTGGAAATCCTTAAGAAGGCTCAGAGGCCACTTAGGCTGCAGACAGATGAGATAATCATGTTTCAGGGGAAGGCATAAAGTTAAGCTTATGCACTCTGTGGTCAAAGTCTTCAATAAACATTGCTGCATAACTGCAGTAACATTCTCCAAGTAGCCTCACCCGACAAAGCCATAGAAGAATCTAAAGGATGTATAGACTCATGCAGTGGAAAATGTTCCAGGCTGTCAGTTTCAAGTGCTTGAGAGGGAACACTGCGGGCTGCCTTTAAACTGTTAGTGAATTTTGAGGCAGAGAGACCCAATACAGTGGAATTGCTTCCCTTTGTTTGTGATCCAACATGTTGATCACAAACAGGAACAATTTATCTAAAACACAAGGTAGAAACCTTGAGGACTTATGAACCCAATGCTGGGAGCAAAAAAGGCTCATATGGTGAGATGTGACCAGGTCACTGTAGCGTTTTTCTTGCAATAAGGAGTAGTCGCTACCTCGCAATGAATGGGTGCAACAGAGCAAGTGTGACGTGCGACACTCCACCAATTGATCCAGTACTTAATTTCTCTGCATTTAATAATGTCACCTAATGATTGTAATAAATGAAGTAGCTCCCAGTTCTCAGCCTATGTGGCATACTTATAAATGCCTTCATAGACCTACCAGAGGCTGTGCCACAGCACTAGACCTGCAAAGAGCTCTCTGGCTAACACAGCACACAGAGGTCTGGAATGCACCATAAGCACCTGCCCAGTGCCCGAAAGTCCAATTCCAGGCAGGCCCCACAAGTCCAAACCATCAGGGTCCATGTACAGCCTTTAAAGATATTGCTGAAGATATGCCAATCTGGATAGCTGCATAAAGAGACTAGCTAAAGCAATGTGTAACAGTGTTTAAGAAAAAACATGATCTTGAGAAAAAAAACCCAGCTAAAAAAACCAGTTACTTTTCTCATTAGAGAAAAGGCAAAGGCAACTATCTCCTTAGGACACTAGCAGAAAACTGAGGAATGCTGGGAGTGGGAGGGGTTTTACCAGGGTGGCCACTCTTTTTATGTTTGTCAATGTCCAAATCTTCCTGTAGCTGGCAATATAATCCAAATCTCTGAATACTGTGTCCCTCAATGAACTTACACTGGCAGTTTGAACTGACAGTTCTCTCTCCATCCACATGACACATTCAGAATAGTAAATCCATTCCAGAGGAAAACCGGCACCCATTTTCATTTGGACTTATCGAAATCTCGAAATATCATATGTTTTTACTGTTACGAAAGCAATATAATTATGAAATACAGTACTGAACTTTATGTTAAGAAAAATAATTACCTTTAGACAGCATTTATAAATGTTACACATGCACTTTACTACTAAGTGGGTACACAATCTTAACCCTAAATTATGTACGTTATTTGTCAAATAACCTAACTGGACTCTTCCTTAAAGGATACCTGTACTGAGGAAATATGAAGGCAGCCATCGCTGGCTTGCCCTTCTGAGTTTCCTGATTACTGATTAAATTGCTTCAATACTCAATAATAGGTGCAAACAAGCATACAGGTCAGGAATAGTAAATTCACTGTGACTTTTTAATCTATCTGCTTCTGGGTCTGCGATTCAAGAAGTAATGCAGATAGAAAGCCAACCAATCGGTGTTCCTAGATGGAACGGCAGTTCTTATAATTTTGCCCTCACAGATTCCCCTAATGTCATGTGCTCAGCTTTAACTCATGATTTTACTAATATTTTACTAAAATACCATTATTATAAACAACTATTTTCATACCTGCAGGTTACTTTCCATTTCGTCATAAACCAATTCCATCAACTGTGATCGATTCTGTAGGGCAACACTGGCCTGATGGTGTTTTGCACTCCACTCTGCATACACAGAAGCATCTACCTCTTTGAACGCAATACACAAAGTTCTCAAAGTCTCCTCACCGAACATCTAGATGATCAAAAGAGATGTGCAGCACACTGGTAGATCTTAGGTAACTCTTTAGTAAATATGAGACAACATATCCCAATATGAGACACTATTCCCCAAGTAACAGACCAATCCTTCCAGAAACAACACAATGGAAAGCTGAAAATAATAGGTATGATCAGTAGGCAATGTAATTTCACAACAAAACATTACCTGATTTGTTACCCACTATCTAACTACAATAGGGAAAACCTGTCATTGGAGAAACATGGAGGCTGCTGATAATGACTTGTCCTTCTCATAGTGGTAGATGTCTAGCTGTCATGTTGCTTGGTTGCTTCAGTATTATATTTCTTGCCTACATTCGCTATGCAAGTAGGGCTCCACTGTCAGTTTGATAGTTGGTCCTTTACTTTGCGAGGAGCTGTGGAGTTTGACAGCCAACCTGACACTCAGGATGCCAGTTCATAAATCTCCTCTGTACACACTAAACCCTCACATGCTCAAAACTGTATGCTTCTGGGTTCTAAGCTATGAGCTGGCTCAGCCCCATAATCTAGAGGTGCCTACACATGAGTCGGTGCAGCCATGTTATTTATTATTACAGGCATTATTATAGCACCAACAATTTATGCAATGCTTTACATAGTGTACATTCACATCAGCCTCTGCCCTCAAGGGGTTTACAAGTTAAGGTCGCTATCTCACATGCATACACATGCACACATACTAAAGCCAATTGAGACATGAGCAAGGTAACCTACTAACACGTTTTTGGAGTGTGGGAGGAAACTGGAATCCCTGGATGAAACCCATGCAAGCAAAAGGAGAACATGAAAACTTCACATCATGTTCTGAAAGTGTGGGAGGAAACCAGAGTACCTGGAGAAAACCACACATGAACAGGGAGAACATGCAAATGCCATGGTGACATTGCTACAAGACAGAAGTTCTAACCACTAAGCCACTGTGCTACCCCATATTAATAATAGTATGTGCAAGTAAAGTTTTGAAACATCAAGCTAAGAATATAATTTCTGTTTATTAATGCAGGTAAATAGCTAATCACACATATGTGAGCTGTCTTCTCTGACAAAGGATTTAACACTGTCTAGCCACTTTTGTGATTTACACACCACTGTCAGACATCCCAGCATAGAAAGTGACACCGCTTTCTGTCAGAAGTAGGGAATACAGTAGTGTCACCTACCAATCCACAGGCTGTTGCTTGGACAATCAAAAACTGGAAAAACACTGGTATGGCATCAACTCTGCTCACTCTGATCTCTTCCTCTCTACATGTTCCCTGTTAGCACAAGTAAACACAGCAGACCTGGTGAGCTCCTAGAACTGCCTCTCCCACTCTGACTGTTTCTATGCAAGAGATGGCAGGAGGCAAATTATTTTGATCAACCTTACAGAAGTACTCTGCTAGGTACTATTAACTTTTACTGTATATAAGTAATATAATCCTAGTGTCATTTCAGAAACACTATCTACTCTGTGAAGAAAAAAAACCACTTGCTTTATAATAAATCCAACACATACACTTATGAAAGAATTTTAGAGATTAGAAACTGTATGTGGCCATTTCCTCTTCTCAACATTTCATGGCTATCAATGGTGGGGAGGACATAAACACATAATGACTTCCTTTGACTCTCAGTGATCTTAAAGAAGGGAGAGATCTGCTTATTCGCAAATCAGTAGCTCACATACAAATTGGGTAATAGTATATATCTGGATATCCACATAGTTATTATTATTATTATATAGGATTTATATAGCGCCAATAGTTTGCACAGCGCTAATGGCACATAGTTGTGCCATTAGAAACTTCTTTATGAAACCCACAGACAATAAATTAGAACACCAGCCAAAAATGTATTGTGTTTGTTTTGTTTTGGATGGAGCAGAGAAAGGCTATACCTTCGGTTGTTTTTTTTTTGCTGACTGTCACTGTTGCAGTGATTCCCTCTGGCTTCTGGTTCCTTGTGATGAGAAAGTATGGACATATGTCTAATTGGGCCACAAATGGCCATAACATACTGACAGAGTTTATGACCCTTCTCTGTTTTATTTTGTGGCTGGATTTCCAATTTAAATAATCGTCACCCAGCCATTTAGTACTCACCTCCAAAGCTTTTACAGTTATGTCCTGGTTCTCACAATGACGATGAAGGCGCTTTAGAATAACATCATCTGCTCCCTTAGTGTAAAGTTTAATCTTTCCTTCTGGATCTTTAACTGTTGTTAATATAACATAGATACCATCAGAAACTGGATGTAAAAAAAAAAAAAAGCGTACAGAAAGCATAAAGCAAGCATGCTCACCTAATATAGACATCCTCTTACGGACACTATTAAAGTCAAGAAGAGCCAAGACTTGGTAGATTTTTTCTACCCCAAGTTCATTTGTAGTGATAGTGTCTTGTGTCCGGGACATAAAAACATAACCAAAGTTCCTCGCTGCTGTGACTAAGGCTTCTTCATCAGGACTTGCTGCCTTATAAAGCAAGTCATCTGAAATGCACAAGAGAACAAGGAAATCCAGGGTTTATCAGTGTCTAGTGCAGGGATCTCCAACTCTATAGTTCATTGGCCCCTTCATGAAGTTTCACATTAAAGTGACACTAAACTCAGGAGTTAAATTTTATTAATGCATTCAAGTACCTTAACTATCAACAAAAATCTACCTTATTTGTGTATCACTTAGCTGGAGATTCCCCAATCATCTCTGAATTTGTACTGACACTGTACTTCCTTCTGGAGGGTGGCTACTTTTGTTCCCCATGTTCCCTGTGTGTGTTGTAAAGTAGCTACCACTCCAAGCTCACTCCAGTGATGGACTACAATCTCATGTTTAGTTAGCTAATTTGTATTGAAGTTATAGTCTGTCACAGACCTACCCGGATCAGAGCTCTGTTTTTGAGGCGTGTCGTCCGTCCATGACGTCACGGCCGACTCCTCCCCTTGGCCGCAGCTCCTCCTCAAAAACACAGCTGAGCCACTCAATCGGTGTTCTATCTGTCTCTGGCTCTGAGAACAGAGCCAGAGACAGTGGGGGTGATTTACTAACCTAAACACACGCACGCACCAGGTGTGTGTGATTTTCACACAGCAAAACGTATTTATCAACCAAAAAGTCTCTAAAAGCATATTTCCACTAATGCCATATATGGAAAAATCATGCACATGATGCATATATAATGCTGCTTCACAGTTTAGACAAAAATGGTTAGTACATATGCGGATCTACTCCAACCTATTGACGGCCACTTCCTCAAACTTACTTTCTTAGTACTACCATTATTGGCATAGTGTATTACGTCAAACCAACAAACATAGGTCGGGGTACATGATGTTAAGCGGTTCCCCCTTGGTACTGAGTGCATTGGGGTCCACCAAACTGAACCAAACCCTCAATCCTATTTATCAATCTCCGCAGCTGAGATCCATACTAACCCAAACCTTGCTAGACTGTGACATAGTCTATCATGGGAGGGAGCTTGGGTAGTGGCCACTTTACAACATACACAGAGACCATGAGGAACAAAAGCAGAAGGAAGGAAAGTGTCAGAACAAATAAGATAATTTTTTGTTAACAGTTAAGGTACTTGAATGCAATTTTAAAATGTTACTCCTGAGTTTACTGTCACTTTAAATCTTTTTTAAATAATAGTACTATGAATAATAATAAGTGATAAAAAAATAATATTCCTGTAAATACTGTCGACACTTTCTCTTGGTATCAGCTGCCACCTCTATAGCTGTTACAATGCTGAAATTTAAATAAATGAAAGCAATCAGTGCTGTGGCAGCACTCCTTTTGATATGGGTGTACTCTATAGGGAAGAGCGGGGTGGGGGTGTACGCTCATTACAGTGAACACAAATGAATATCCTTCCAAGAAGGGGGGTTGGAAGTTCGCAGACACACAACACAACACAGAGAAACTCAAGGCCACTCTCACTGGTGACTCTGGGTAACACTGTCACGCCTCTAGTCACCTTACCTTTGGAACTGAGAACTGGCCTGGAGGTCTACAGAGATCTCAAAAGATTAATTGTTCCAAATCGACCTTCCATCATTTATCAATTAAATACTGTACTCCAGACATTTACTGACCCCTTTTGAGCCCCCAACCTTTTTATAGACCCCTTGGAAAGTACCATAAACCCTTGGGGACCAATAATGCTCACTCTGGATAACCCAGAACTAGTGTAATATAAGTTTAAATTTAGTAATTAGGTATTTTTCCAGTGAAAGCCCCCAAAACTGGTCAAATTATGTACTTTAAACTAATAATTATTTTTGCATTTTGTTAAAGTTTGGACAGATGTGGGGATTTTCATGGTTTACATTGGGAACACTAGGGCTTTATAGCAGTTGCATCAAATGTTTGGTTGCACAATAAACTATAAAAGATGTTTCTAACCTGAATTTTATGTCCCCTGGCAGAAAGACTGCATCTTACCTCCATTCCTATCCACCATGACCGTGTGGCAAATTGATAGCAGTCGAAAAAATTCCTTTAGGATGTCATCCTTGTTCTGGCAAACTTTATCAATTAATGACTGATCGTAGAAACTGTACTTAGTATCGGCATATTTATTCCACTTGAAGCTCACTGCCTGAGAATTACAAAATAATTTCAACAACAAATTTCACTCTTTCCTCACTGGTCATTTGAGATTTTATTTAAAATAATAATAATATTCTAACTGATACTATAAGGAAAGTAACAATCTATTGATGCCAACTTTATAAACACTAGTAGAAGAAAAATGAGGTGGGCATTGTACATACACAGATAAAAATATTAGCTGGGAGTGGAATATAATTGGCTAAATTGGGCATTATTTCTCCACGTTCCTTTTTTTTTGTTCTCTTTTTGGTTAAAAAAAATACTATTTATTGGCCCTAACTAATTAATTAAGCATAGTTACATAGTATTTGAGGTTGAATAAAGACATAAGTCCATCAAGTCCAACCTATTGTGTGTGTGTGTGTATAGGTCCCTTAGTGTTCGCATTCTTAAGAGTACCTGTAGCCTTGTACATTACGGTCTCTCAGGAAATCATCCAAAAGCTTCTTGAATGATTCCAGACTATTTGCGGAAATCATAGTCATTACAGAGACCTTAAAAATGAGGAATAATGGTCTAGTTATAACCGTGCTTAGTTCCTTAAGTATCTTGGGGTGCAGATTATCCGGTCCCAACGCTTTATTTGCATTGAGTAGACTAAGTCTTTTTTGTATCCCGGTTTCCGTCAACCACTTGGCTATATTTTGTGATGAACTGTGTGTTTTGTTATGGGTGTGAAACCCTTTTCCCTCCTGAGTGTATACTGGAGGAGAAAAAAGTGTTCAGCACTTCGGCCCTTTCCTTGTCATTTGTGACTAACTTCCCGTTATCGTCCTTTATTGGGCCTATTTGCTCCCTTCTCCTTTTACTGTTTATATATATTGGTAAAAAAATTTGGGATTTTTTTTTTTACTATCTGTGGTAATATGCTTTTCGCACTCTATTTTAGCTGTCCGTATTGCTAGTTTGCATCTTTTATTACATTCTTTGTAGTTATGGAACGCCAATGCCGTCGCCTCCATCTTATATTTTATAAATGCCACTCGCTTTTCGCTTCACATTTTTATTCAGCCATACAGGTTTTGTTTGTGATCTTTTACTTTTATTACCCAACGGTATATATTTGGCAACGGCAATATGTAATGTGTTTTTAAAACATTCCCACTTTTGGTCCAAGTTCAGTTTGTGAAATAAATTTTCCCATTTTATTTCCCCCACTAGGTGGCGCAGTTTATCAAAGTTAGCTCTTCTGAAATTAAGGGTTCTTGTCCTACCAGCCCGCTTCCCTTTCCTGTATCCAATATTGAAAGTAACCACATTGTGATCACTATTGCTCAGTGTCTCCCCAATTACAATATCCTCAATTAACTCTGCATTATTAGTAATGATTAAATCTAGGATGGCATTTTTCCTAGTTGGGACCTCCAACATGTTCAGAAAGTGGCCCGCCTTTGTTGAACTTGAGGTTCCATTAGCCCAATTTATATCTGGATAATTGAAGTCGCCCATCACGACTACATTGCCTTCCCTCCCAGCTATTTCTATTTCGGACTGTAGTTGAGCCTCCTCCTCCTCCCCTATATTTGGCGGTTTGTAACAAATACCCACAATTAGTTTACGCCCAGCGGCCATTATTTCTAGTTCTAGCCCTAAGGATTCCACGTCCTCCCCACTATTTGACGTGATATCGTCCCTTATATGCATATTTAGATTATCTTTAACATAAATGCACACTCCCCCCCCCCTTCTCCCACTTCTGTCCTTCCTGAACAGGTTATACCCCTCTATATTGGTGGCCCAATCATGTGCGCTGTCTAGCCAGGTTTCCGCTATTCCCACTATATCGAAGTCCTCTTCGAGTATCATAAGTTCAAGCTCTTCTAATTTATTAACTAGACTTCTAGCGTTGGTATACATACATTTAATTCCTGTCTTGTTATGGGGCCAAAGTTTACCTCCATCGTGTTCCACGCTACTTTTATTTTTTGGCCTTGTTACTGGTCGGCCCAAGATAATTATGTTACCTTTGGCCACAGGATTTACTATATTAACTGCTTTGGCACTGGTGACTGGAGTGAGCCCACTATTTACCCCTTTATCCACTGTATTATTTGTATCCATGTTTATGTTTTCACTATTTAAGTTACATATTTTTATTTTTATGCCCTCCCCCCTTTCTCTAGTTTAATAATGCCCTCCCCCCCTTTCTCTAGTGTTATAATGAAAATCGTACACATATTAAATTTATTTCTTCAGTACCTGTAGACTCTTCTCATTGTGTGAACTGGTCCCTGAAAAAATAGACACATGTAATTAGTAATATATTAAAGAACATGCACTACTACTACTAATATCAAGAACACTCAGGATTCTATATAAGATAACAAAACCGATATTTATGACCATTATCTGTTAGTGGCCTTTACCATAAACGTTTCCATTCGTGCAACATTTTTTGAACGTCATGATGTTCTCTGTCAGTGTTCCCGTCTTGTCAGTGAAAACATATTCTATTTGACCAAGCAAGTCATTTAGGCTAGTAGACCTGGATTTGGCTGGAGTGTTGTTCCGCTCAAAATACATATCCACATCCCAATCAATGTACATGCTGTGGACTAGATGGATGAATTCCAATCTACAAAATAATATATTATTACAGTAATTATTACAATAACATAAATTATTAACGGCAAGATAAACAATATGAAAATGGTGTTCAGTACTCTACATAAATTTGCAGCTATGCCAAACTGAATAGTAAGTTAGTGTTGAATCAGTTTTTATTACATTACCATTTTTAACAGAATTCAAACAACATGTAAAAAACATGACAGAGGGAGACAAGAGGATGAGAGTAAAACATCAGCGGACTGGTATTGACATCCGGAGACATTTATACATGGCGCCATAGGTCAGACAAAATAGCGCATATGTAACAGTCGACGGTTATGTCTAATGCGCATCTCAGCTACGGAGTGTGTGTGAAGTGTAATGTTTGGGCTCAGTTTTGCGGAACCCCAATGCACTCAGTACCAAGGGGAACCGTTACACATCATATACCCCTATTCCTATGTGGTGGCGATGTATTACCCTGATGCTATAGGAGGCAGCAGGATCTGGAGCTATCAGTCTCTGTAGTTTGGGTTGGAGGAAGTAGCAGTAAAGAGTTGGAAGTAGATCTGCATATGTAACCGGTGAGTAGGATCTTCCTACAGCTAGATTGGATTTGGGGTAGGAGTATAAGCAATACAATTGGTTACTTGATACGTAATTTGTTTGTCTGTAGTTGCAATGGTTTGAGAAATGGCTACTAATAGGATGAAGTGAACCCGCATGTGAATTTGGGAGATTGGAACAGGATATCTCTCTAGACACAGTTCTATGAATCAGCAATGCAGTTTATGGAAGTGAGAGCAACCAGCAGTTGTGAAACACCTCTCACAGTACATCAATCCAGCAATACGGTTCTAAGTAATTGGTGCAACAGTCATATTATAACCAACTTGTTTCCTTGCACAGTTCATCAACTCAATTTTAGTAGTGTATGAAAGGAGACAGGAGGTTTGAATCTGTGTAGCTCCCTCCTGAATCCCACTACAGCACAACCAGCTTAGTGAGTAGTAGTAACAGCTGGGAATTATCCCTTTACTTGCGTTTGATTGAACTCTCTGTAGACAGCAGGGAACAACTGTGGATGGTATCACTATTCAAGATGAGTTGTTGGTACGGCTTCAGGATGGACCTAGGACAGGTTCGTTTGGTAATGGTGGGAGGCAGCGATGGAACAAGGCTATTACTTCGTGCAGTAATGCAGTCTCTGTTTCAGTACAGAGAGTCACTCGCTCGACGATCCAGAACGATAGTACGCCGAGTGAGTGGCTCAGCTGTGCTTTTAAGGAGTAGCTACGGCCGGGGGGAGGAGTCGACCGTGATGTCACGAACGGACCGAACCCTCTGACACGGAGCTCTGAACCGTGTGGGTCTATGACAGCATATAGCTAAGGCACTTAGCTTCAGCACTCAGGGTGTGCTGAATAGTAAGTTACATAGTCAAATAGTCAGGTTGAAAAAAAAGACACAAGTCCATCGAGTTCAACCTATATAGGACTAATGTATATTTTTTTGGTTTCATCTTCTATCAGCTCCCTCATGAGCATATTTTTATAAAAATGCTTAGAAACTCAGATATTTCAGTTACAAAAAGGTAGAGAGAAAATAGAAAGCACCTGTAAATATGTGATTATTAAACTCTGCCAAGTGAAAAATTGAGATGTTGAGAGAAAAATTGTTGTGCTTTAAACTGTGGTGAATGTGTAAAACCAAAAACCTGGTTCTATGGTCCCCCCTTTAATCAACCCCTCTCCCACCTTGTGGCCTCTACCCGTGTACATAAGGAACCGGTTTGATATGTCTGAAATTCTATTCAAGTAGCAGGTCTGGAGGAAATTTTTAATGTCTTTCGCACAAAATTAGTTGACTCAATGATGGCAAGATTGAATGCTCTGACGAATGATTACAAATGAAATCCCAACAGTGTATGTCTCTGGTTTTAATGCTTCCAATAACATTTGCTTTTAAGGATAGTGTCAGACAAAATAGGGCTGAAATGTCTCCACACACATGGGGAGAATGAATTTGCAATATATTGAGAGGGATTATGGTATAATTTTAGTTTTGTCGGTTCACAGCACCTAAGGAATGTTGTGTGTTTGTTTTTCATGAGTGCTGAAATAGCAGCTATAATGTATTTATTTATTTCTTCAAAAATATTATGTATATGAAATACATTGATTCTTTTTAAAATACTCTGCATGGGAAATGTTTTCTGTTTTAGTGAACACAGTGTACATGTGATGAGTGGTTTAACAAAGTGCATGAAGTTATTAGCTTGAGCCCTTTTACCTGTAATTTTATAGGTTTGTGCATAAGGATCCCTCCCATGATCACCCACATCTCTACAACGAAGCCCGAAGGGGTGAAATGCATTAGATGTGGGTGATCATCGGATGGGGTTTATATTGTGCGGACAGCTGGATTTTAACATTAAACATACGTTTGGTGAAGATCGGCTGTGTTTTGCTATCATTGGATTGGTTTATTTTCAAGAAGTTTTGAAGACAACACAGTAACAAAGCATGACAGTGAATAACATTACAAAAAAAACACAAAGGCAAGTAGTAAGTACAGTAGTAATTGTGCCCCCTGTCAAATCCCACAGACTCCCCCAGTGAAAGAACTGGAGACCTATCCCCCTCCCCTGCAAGCTAAACATGTCTTCCAAATGTTGGTATACACCCACATCAATACTAAACCTATGCCCATATCCTGAGAGCCAATTATATTATTGACTCCAAGGAAGCAAAATTAATTTATAGAAGAAACCTTTATCTATCCTTTAAGGCTGAGAAGGGCTGTCGATCCTCTTGGGAAAAAGTGGGAGAACCCTTGGATTGTTTTGATTGTAGAATGTGAACAGCTCCTGGCCAGCACCTGCGTCAAGCCTGAGCGGTGGAGCTTGGATTTGGATGGAGCAGTGAAAGTGAATGTGGTTTCAGCATTGTGATAAGGTGTTCTAAGAGGACATTCAACACAGCACTGTATGTAAAGTACACTAAAACTACTGCCTGCAGATGTTTGGGTGCACTTTGCAACAGCACATCACTTGAAACCATGAATATCTTAACTGTACTTCTGACTTTAATTTTAAAGAATAGTATTTACAGTTTTTGTGTGTTGTACACATCAAGTTCAACCTCTTACACTTTCTTCTGTGTTGGGGCAGAGGAAGGCAAAACAAAAAGGATAAAGGACAAAAAAAACAGGAGTTGGGGGTGTACATACAGGTGAAACTCGAATAATTAGAATATCGTGCAAAGTTCATTTATTTCACTAATGCAACTTAAAAGGTGAAACTAATATATGAGATAGACTCATTACATGCAAAGCAAGATAATTCAAGCCGTGATTTGTCATAATTGTGATGATTATGGCTTACAGCTCATGAAAACCCCAAGAACCCCAAATCCACAACCTCAAAAAAGTAGATTATTACATGCAATCAATAAAACAAGGATTGTACATAGAACAATATCGGACCTCTGAAAAGTACAAGCATGCATATGTACTCAGTACTTGGTTTGGGCCCCTTTTGCAGCACTTACTGCAATTACTTTTGCACGATATTCTAATTATTCGAGTTTCACCTGTATATCCTTCCAGAAAGTGAGAAAAGTATGAACCTAACACATGCATCCTCCATCAATATGAGGAGACAGGAATTTTGCTTTAAATTTCTCACAAGGTGGTGCAGGGTACCAACTAAACTAGCCATTATGTTTCCCTACTTCAACCTCGACTGGGGAGTTATAGAGAGAAGGTACTTTCCTCCATATCTGCAGGAGCTGCCCAACAATTTGACCATTCTGGTAAACCATAGGGACACAGATAGAAAAGTCAGCACTTTAAACCATAGTAAATTACTCTCTGACGTTACTAATACATACTCATGCTTTAATTGGATCATACAAGAAAAGTTTCCACATCTCCTCAATATTTTTAGGGAAACAAGAGTAAAGCCCAAATATACTGGAACAGAAGGCTAGGGTCAACAACATAATGAAATCAGAACAATGGGTAATGGTTTATAAAGACAAATAAAAAAAATTCTAAGAAAAATAAAATAAGATAAACTTGTTTTCCACATACACAAAAATGTTTGTGTAACTCTCCCCATCCTTTAATGTATTGCACCATCTGAAAACGTGGGGCAGACAATGTCATCTACAATTTTATCTTATAGCTTCTATGCTGTAATTTCCTATACTACATGTAATTAAGCCAACAAGACTTCTCCAATATGTTCTTTATACTCCTGTTTTTTTCAATTCCACTTCCTCCTTCCCACTAATTTTGTTCCTCCCTATCTCAAACACACACACACACACACACATTAGTTACGCCCCATTAATCCCAACATTTTAAGCACCCTGCTACCTAAATCTACAGTCTGAGACATCTTTCCACCCCATGAGGTTTACCTTAATCTGATCTTAATAAAAGGTATGGGTGCCAAACAAGGAAGACTAGTATCTCAATATTGTATCAATGTATAGGAAGTTTTATTGTTCACCTCATGACTTAGAATCTGGAACCCTAATTTTGACTCTTATCTTTGGTTTTATTTCTTTGTTAAGACTACATTTAAAAAGGTTTGCTTACATTTCTTTTTGATATAATATTTAATAATTAATTTGCAGATGGGTCTGCATATATGGTTCCCATATAGATTCTATTTGGTTTGATTTACTTAGTCAATAATGAGATTTTATTAAACAGTCTACTGTCAGATTGCATGTGTACATTTTTTTCTGTACTAACAATTATGTTTGCTTACGTGATATACATTGACAATGGCACAATCGTGCTCATCAGTATGGTATAACCCCAGAAGACAAGGAATGCACTGTAAGCCGGTGTTTCATTGGAAGGTAGAGGTGGTATATAACTGTGCTTTTCTTGGAACCATTTAGTCCAGAATCCTGATGCAATGGCTAGTGACAGGGAGCATATAATTAAAACCACAAATACCTATAAGTTAAAATAAGAAAATGAACTTTAGTTTCAAATCTCAGAAAAGTTTGGTTTTACAGTACATGTAGTGCATTCATTACTGGCAAAACAACAATTCATTTTCTGGTATTTCAACAATTAGGAAGACAAATAATCTTTACAAACTACTAAGTCAATAGGTCAAAGTGATAAAGTAAAATTTGCTAATGCCCTCTGTGTTTACCAAGTTATGGCCCCACTAGAAAAATATCACTCACTAATGTATTGCTTCTTGTTTATATAAACGTTTAAACACTCTCCCACCCTAAACTCTCTGATTTAACTAGTACTAAGCAAAAAGTGAAAGATCTGTGATTAGTAAGATACAAGTCCTTATCCCTGAGTTGTAGAAAGAACTGAATCACAGCACATGTGGTTAAATAAGATCTTGTGTGGTCTTGCACAATGAAAAAATGCCGGGTGAAAATTTGACAACATTTGCACACAGGACCCGATCTGCAGGGTGTTTATTGAGGGGGTTTTGGCACCCAATATTGCAGGTGGATCAAGGATGGTAAAGGTGGGAACAAACAAAGGGAAAAGTCCAAAAAATCAAACTATAAAGGTTTGGGTGCACCACCCAACAGTCCAATGCCAACACCATTCTATGTATAGGACACAGATCTAATTCTCACACAATGCCTGGAGCAGTACCAGACTCAGTGTCCAGACAGCAATATGGAACAACAAGCCCCAGCAGTCACAGAAGTGATGGCAGCATACAAGCATTATAGAACGGTGCCAGCAGTCCACTTGTTTTGTATTTCCAGTTTTGTTGACAAAATTGAGAACACCCACTATATGTTTGTTGTGTTCCCATTAACACAGGATACTTAAAAAATATATTTCTAAAATATTTCATACATTTCTATATGTTTCTTTAGAGCAGGCATGCAAACTACTCTGAACAATTTGAAAGTGAAAGTAGACGGGGAAAAAGTATGGACAGACTAAGGCTGGCCATACACCTTACAATTATCTGCAGATTTTCTGTGGTCAGATGGAAAAGGTGCAACTGTGTGGATGGAGTAATCTCCACCTGGGCCAATCTGTTGCACTTTTTCCATCTGACCACAGAAAATCTGCAGATAATTGTAAGGTGTATGGGCACCTTTAGTTTCCTCTCGTACATACAGTGCAGAACAGTCCTGAGATCATTTACCCTTTGTTAGAACAGACAGTGTTGAAATCTAATAGGAACAGAGCAAAAGGATCGCCTCCATAGTGTAAAACTGATTTAATGAAAGTTAAAATACAGCTGAAAATGTACTTACAAACAGCCAGTAAAACTGGCGTGGAATGTGATAATCTCGAGATGATCAAGATGGACAAACGAAATGGAAGGGAAAATAAAGGAAGTGCTAGTGCTGAGCCGAGGCCATCTGTACACTTGTGCTGGCTTCGGCTCAGCACTAGCACTTCCTTTATTTTCACTTCAATTTTGTTTGTCCATCTTGATCATCTCGAGATTATCACATTCCATGCTCGTTTAACTGGCTGTTTGTAAGTACATTTTCAGCTGTATTTTAACTTTCATTAAATCAGTTTTACACTATGAAGGCGCTCCCTTTGCTCTGTTCCTATTAGATATTAGGTTCGCCCTGACTGTGAGGAGCTGCTCCCGTGTGTTTGGAGTTGTCTCTGGGAGCTGTTACGTTTTTTGGCGCCGGTGATATTTTGAACATTTTTCTAGTGTTCAAATCTAGTTTATATCTTATAATGAGATCGGACAGCACCGTACAGACTGGGTTAGTTATGGTAAACAATAACTTCCCAGCCCCTTCCTAACCTTATCAGGCAGGGAAAAAGTTTTCAAAAAATAAATAATAACAAAGTAATCTGAAATTTTTTGAGATAGGAGAGGGAAGATGGAAGTTTGCACAGACTGTTGCTATGTAAAGCTGGCCTTACATGGAGCAAATTTCAGACATTTCTTAATAAACTGGCCAAAAGTTGCTCTTTGGTTGGCCCTATCAGCAGTCTCCAGCCTGAGAACCTTCGATCTGAAAAAATCGAAGAAGCGAGGTTAAAAATTGTCAGCCGAACAGCAATTGCAGCCAGTGTTCGGGCATTCTGAAAACTATAGCCTAATGGAGGAAGAGGGGGATTCCCCTACCCACCACACTGTCGGTTACATAATGCCTCGGCCCTGGCCACCAGCTGATTGGCCAGGTGGCCCATGGTGCTTCTGTGTTTGGCGGATCATCCCTATTGGCAAAATATATTCCTTGACAGACAAGCATGCACAAGTTTTATTCGTACATTCACAGTTTGCTAGCTACAAATTCTATCTAGTGTTGAGAGCATGGCCATAATAATCTTAATGTGCATTGACACTGGCTGTTTAGAGATAATGGCCTATATCAAGGGTCAGCAACCTGCGGCTCTGGAGCCGCATGTGGCTCTTTCATCCCTTTGCTGCGGCTCCCTGTCCAGGAGCGGAACTACCGAAGGGGCCTCGCTGAGAAAGCGTTGGAATGCTTGACCTATTGGCGGTCACAAATTCCACCGCCAAAAAACTGGACGGGATTACATTGACATGTGTGACCACGTCACCGGTCACACATTGTAACGCAGTCACAAACTTTGATAGAACACCGCCATCAGGGGGGTACGGCCACCAGTACCCATGTGAGGGGTCTGGGGAGCCTCTTACATGAGTATCAGCTGTACCAGGGGTGGCATGGCAGAGGTGACAGGGGAGGGGTGGAGGAGACCGGGCCCCAGCAGGTAAGAGGAGTTGTGAGGAAGTACAGGGAAAGGGACCCCCGGCGACCAGCCCACCAGGCCCTGCAGAGCCCACCATAGAGAGTCTCAGATGGGCTGTGCAGGATCTATGGTGTGCTCTGCCAGGTCACTCTCAGGTGAGCTCTGCGGGGTCTCAGGTAAGTCCAGAGTCCAGTGCGTTACTAAGCCCACATATACCTATATACATGCTATACATAGCATAAAGGTAAAAACGATATATGCCGTGTTATCCTAATTTTAGATGACAAAAGGGTTTTGTGGCTCCCAGTGTTTTCTTTTCTGTGAGAAACGGGTCCAAATGGCTCTGAGTGTTTAAGGTTGCTGACCCCTGGCCTATATGTAATGGACTTTCAAATATTTGGGGGTTTTTCAGGTTCCAGGATGTATGTGGGCATCATACATTGAAAATAACAAGCTCAGTATTAGACAAGCGCTTGATATAATGGTCCTGAAATTAATGCTATAAATCTTATATAACATAATAATATAAAATTATACCTTACATACATAATTTAAAATTGCGTCTGATTTGCTAGAATAAAATAATTCAGCTCTAGGTGTAAAGGAAATAAATTATAACAGTATCTTAACAGCTGACAGTAGACCTCTAAAGGAACATAAACAGCAATGAATTATATTGCAATTGCTGTTTGTGAGTACCCCATGTCGGTGACATGAAAGAAGAGGACCAGCTATGGTATAAAGTCCAAAAGTCCAAAAATCCAAAAGTTTAATTCAGTAAATGGAATGTTGACAGATATAGGATTGATAATCATTTTCAGAATTACATGAAACATAAGCACTGCATAAGAGATATACTTACAGTGGCCACAAGATTATTCATCATGAGGTCCAATTTTGTCTGCTTTATGTTAACCTTTCCACAGTTCTTCATGATTTTAGTGTCAACCCCTTTTAAGGAGAAATAATCCATCACTATTAACAATAAGTAATTTTGTAAGAAATTACTTTGATAGTTTGCAACACATTTGAATAATAATTATAATATTTATTTTATAATTTTGCATACTAAATCATCCACTGGCTTTGTACATATTGCATGACATTTCAGAAGCTAGATCTGTATACCTGAATTTCAAGTTGATTAAAACGCAACAATCATTTTACTCTGCTACTGATTTTCTCTCATTTTACATTACTGGGCATGCAACAAGCTGACCATGACTCCTCTGATTCACTTTGCAATAGTTGTAACAACAGTTGGAGGCAGGAACTTAGGGAAACTCTTTCCAATAGTTTCAGCAACCCATATTAAATATTTCTGTTTTAAATTTTGTTCACTATACCTATGTCTTGTGCTATAAATATGCAGGCTGAGGAAGGAATGGGACTGCAGTGAAACCTCACCTTCTTCCTGAAGAGACTTGAGTTGGGTAATTTATTTTAGCCTGATCTTCAAATGATGTACACCATGGAATGAGATGTGCAAAGTACAATAATAATAAATAATCAGCAATCATCTATTATTTCACTTTGCACATACTCCATGCTCATGTGTAAAGGTTGCAATCAAGTAGGGATTTGTTTCTGAACAAGGATAATGTTCAAGGAATAACATTTGATATGTAAAAATGTATAATGTTATGTCTAAGTACCTGCATAAATGACTAATCCAAAGCAATATTTAGTATTCCGTATTTTACAGCCCCTTAAAAGAATACAGTCATTATCCAAAGAATACTTCTCTCCATTCCACTCCATTGTTCCTGTAAAGGAATGCATGTTGCTGTTGGCCTCTTCACAGATGATTTTACCTGTAATGTATACAGTGCACAAATAAAAGCATTTTAGCAAACACAGAAATAAATGATACTGTAGCACAATTACTAAACTAGTACGGTACTTATAGTGTAAGTACTGTTGGGATGAGAAACAAACCTTCCCCATATACAGTGGGGGGGATTTATCAAACCTGGAGCAGACAGAATCTGGAGCAGTTGCCCACGGCAATCAATCAGCATCTGTCTTGCTTTTGCTCAGATAAGATATGAAAATTAGACAGAGAAATTGATTGGTTGCAGTGCAAATCTGCTCCAGTTTTTGTCTGCTCCAGCTTTGATAGGTTTGTGTACAGTGTGTTTGTGTACATTTTACATATATGAAAATCAATGTTTTAGTGCGCGAGTCATTTTGGTGAGTAGTAGTGTAATGAACTCTTCATTTTCTGCATTTACATCATACACAAAAGTGTGTTTGCATTATTACAAAGTCATTCTTACCATCGAATGTGGCCATTGCCTCTGTTGTGCAGGTTTCACGATGTGTAACCATTAAGGCTTGCCTAAACTTTAGATTTGTTTCTCTAATGGAGCAAAAATAAAACAAAGCCCTTTCAGTCCAATCAAATAGGGAAAACTTTTGATAAATTAGTATTTTGCAATCTTTTTTTTAGTTTGCACCACATGCTTTTAGAGAGCTATACTCTAAAGGTTAGTATACACGCTGTGTACGAATGTATATACATTAAATTCTTTCACTTCCATCTTGTTTTTTTAATTATATTCAACCATTTTGTCTCAGCCTCAGAACTAACTGACCTTTTTTTGAAGCTTGTTTTGTAGATAAGGTCTAGGTGCATGCGCAGTCAATATATGTTAATCACTGTAACATATTTAAACAATGAGCTTAATCATGAAACCGGGAATTGTTTCTAACTGAAATGTGTATCAGTTTGAATTCCTTGCATAATCATGCTAAAGCAAAGACTAATAACTTATGATTTTGAGATACATTTTAGATATATTAACTATGCTTTTTTACAGACTTGACATATGGAAAATGCCACAGCAAATGCTACAGATTGCTGCTCCATATCAATTCATTGCATTTTTCACTAAATGTTGCGTCTATTTCTAATCATAAATTTGATGTTTGTCCTTTTTTCTGACTCTTTTTTCTTAACATTTCTTTATTTCAGCTTTTACTGCAACCTCACTTTAAGTATAATATTTGAGGGATCATACATAACGGGGTATAAGTTAAATATATTAAACTTCTTTTGCCTTAATGTAATAGATCCAGGATACGTACCTCTCTGGCATTTCAGACCCGGAGGGTGACTCCGCCCACTGTCCGCTGACATCATGCCGCTCCGCCCCCCTCCTTGGCTTAACCCTTTCGCTGCCAAGGATGTATGGCATATGGAGCTACAAAAGTGCTTCCAGCTGGCCAGCTCAGTATGCCGTACGGACCTGGCATTTACAGTTCTACTATAAGCTGATGGTCGCTTTAGCGACCATCAGCTTATAGTAGAACTGATCAGCAGACTGTCCCCTTTAAATTAATAGCTATCATCAGCGGCTCACAAGCCGCTGATGACTGCTATTATCAAAAATACCGAGCGCCCCCCCGCCAGCATCTGGAGTCTCTCATTCCTCCCTGGAGACACGCCAGGGAGGGATGAGAGACTCCATGGATCCCCGCTGCTTGTAGGGTCTGTGGCAGTGGGCATCCGTAAAAAAATCACCGGCGGGGGGGTCGAGGGGGTCCCGGGAACGAGCGGCGGCTGGCCGCAATTCAGGATGGCCGAGCGGTGTTCCGATCCGAGCCGCTGTCATCCTGTCAGTTTTTGGATGACAGCGGCTCTGTTGTTTGGGATATCATGGCGGTTCCGCCAGTTTCTCAGTGTGTAATGGCACTCCAGCGTCCCCTGGTTACTAGGTAACCAGGAGATGTTGAACTGTCATTACACTCTGAGAACACGGAGGAGCTGCCGTGATATGGTGGCACCGCCGGGTTCTCAGTGTGTAATGACAGTCCAGTTTCCCCTGGTTACTAGATAACCAGGAGATGCTGAACTGTCATTACACACTGAGAACCTGGCGGAGCCGCCGTGAT
>NW_017306958.1:48756-53915 GCF_000935625.1 Nanorana parkeri | reverse complement strand
GCGCAATTATCGCAGGGCCTACAAATTTAGTACCACCATCTTTTTATTCTACCGGGCCTGCGCTTTCAGAAAATATATGGTTTGGGGGGTCTTTTACAAACGCTAGCAACACAGCAGTTGAAAATCAAATCAATAGGAAAAAAATGCAAAAAATGCAAAAATGGCTTGGCCAGCTGATTTGAAAAATGTTCCGGAGGGCTTGGCAGCGAAAGGGTTAATCCACGAAAATTCACTTGTCCAGTGTTCCTGCAATGGATGTGGTGGCTGGGCAAGTTCTGAGCAGCCCTGCTCTCCTTCCTGCCACTGAATAGTCTCATTAGCCTCCTACCTCAACCCTCCAAATACTTCTGCTTACTTCAGCCTGCTGTGACTCCTGGTGCACCAAGAATGCGAGCCAGACACTGCACTTCAGCTTCCACAGCCAGCAATCAGCCACAGTCTGATTCACCATAGCAGCCTGAGTTCAACTAACAGCAAGTATTCAATGCCGCAGCTGAGTTCCATCATTTATCATAAGAGGTATTACACTTAAGTCCATTTATATGACATATACACATTTTTTTGAAAATGTATCTCTAGGCAAAGCCATAGCTTTTAGTTTTGGACAGAGAGGGGACCCGTTAGACCCTCTGTTAAGTTTTTTGTTGCTGTCATGTCCCTATTGGACAGATTTACCCCCTCTTTGTCCTGGTGGCCAAAATGATCTTTAAAGGAAGTTAGAGAAAATTCAAAAGTGTAGAGTTGTCCACAGACCAAATGGGGACACATTTTCCGGGGACAACTGTCTAAGAAGGGTACTATTCTCACTTTGAGAGAGTTCCTCTAATTTCCTGTTGCTTCTGGGACAGGAAGTGAACAGAATTTTTCTCAGTGATACACACACAGCAAACATGCAATGGATTTAACCCTACCCTATCCAAAACAACAAAAAAATCTTTTGTTGTTCCTTCCTTTTTTACCTGTGTTTGGTTGCTTTATGTTGCAAAATCGCCAAAACCCTGATTCAAGTGTGTTAAGTTCTACTCAAGCTGGCCATACAGTAGGCATGTTTTCTTGTTCAGCTCTGCAGGCTGAATGAGAAAAAAAGCTGTTTGCACCCGCAGCTGTAAGAATACTTGAACAGTGACTCTAGCTGATTGACTGCAGCCACTGTTTGGTTGACAAATTTTGGCCTGGCTCCTTCAATAAAAGTCAACTTTTGTTGAAGCAGTGTATGGCCAGCTTTATCAACTAGACATACTCTATTATGTGGAATATTTTTCACCCTTTTCCCCTTTATATAAAATTTAAAAAAACCCATAAAAATTCCTTTTGGAAATCCCTTTCCCCTCCATCATTATACTTTTCACAGTAAATGCATAGCAGTTATTTTCCATATATATGAATAAATAATTGTGTAATCATTGAACTTAAATTTCACTTTACAAAGAATACCTAATTATGTACAAAGAAAACAGTATTTTTGCTTGCACATGATTGGATGATGAAAGTCAGCAGAGATTCACCTCATTCACTAAACTAAGGGGAAACATTTCCTGCAAAATTAAAATTCTGCTTCAAAGTGAACTATCTATTTGCCTTTTGTAAACCAACCCCAGTTTATTCCACTTAATTGTACAGAATTTGTATTCACCACTATGTCTATATCATATTCCCAAATAAAAAGCTTTTTGATTCCTTTACAAACAGCTGTTTAATTGTTCAATTTTGTTCCATTTCATTTTGTTCAGTTTTCTTTTCTAAGCAATAGTGATGGTACAAAATATATTTATATCATTGCAAATATTTGTTATATATTCATTAATTCATTCTTTTTGCCATTTACACAGTGATGGTCACTTTGTTTCATGAGTGCCATGCAAGTATACAATATGCAGAGTTCCAATGAAAATAGGAGGTTATGTAAATAGTCACAAGGTTTGCATTTTGTTTCTTCCCAAACCATTACCCAAACCATTACCTAAACCATTACCCAAACCATTACCCAAAGTTACCTGTTTGCCCTTTCCAAAAATCACATGCTTTATTCTACTAAATAAGCATGGCTGCAAATATTTCAGATGGCATTATAATGCAATTACAAATTTACCAAACATGTTTTTAGCATACTTTTGTAATTTATTGGTTTATATCTCCTATATCAGGGGTGCCCATTAGGTCGATCGCGATCTATCAGTCGATCACAAAGCGAACACTGGTAGATCGCAATCAGCTGTGTCCTGTCCTTCTGCCAGGTCCATAGCGAGGCTCTACCCTCGAGCGCAGGTGTACCCCCACACGCAGGAGAGAGAGCCGCTCAGCCAGGATATGACAGCCAGCGGCTCTCTCTCTCCTCACCGCTCGGCCATGCTGCTGTGACAAGGGCGGGAGGGGGCGTGGGGTTGTATTGTAGTCAATGGCACCGCAGCCACGCCCCGCACCCACAGTGCTATTGCCCGCACCAGGAACGCAGGCACATTAGTGCAAGCGTTCAAGTCCAGTGCGATCTGCAAAAATAGTGCTTGCAGCAATTTGCATATCGCACTGGACCAGAACGCAGGCACTAATGTGCCTGGTTTCGGGTGCAGGATATAGCACTGTGGGCGGGGGACGTGGCTGCGGCGCAATTGACTTCAATGCACCGCCACGCCCCCTGCCGCCCCTGAATGCAGGTGTATTTTCGTTGGTAGATCTCATTGAGCTCATCATTTGAAAAGTAGATCTCCAGTTGAAAAATTGTGGGTGCCCCTGTCCTATATATATGATGCATAGGTTGGTGTCTCCTTTGCACCGTTAGGACTTGGCATCCAAACACTTTAAACACTTAAAAGGTAACATGCACTTTAAACAATTCCTTACCCATCTATATCTGCTGTCTCCACATAACACAGGCTATTTGGTTCTGATGTGTAAAACAAAAGCAGATCTGCCTGTAAAAATAAAGCAACTTTACTTGAAAGAATGTACACTCCAACTTCGCAACTGTAAAAATGCATTAAACAGTGGCCCAGTTTTTACTCCACTTACTGTTTTAAAGGGTTGCCATACTTGATTGCCAATATGAACAGGGTGAATTTTCAAACGTACTGAGGGGGAATTTATCAAAACTGGAGCAGCTGTGCACAGCAACCAATCAGCTTCTCTCTTCAGTTTGTTCACTTAAGATTTGAAAATGAAAGAAGCTACCGTGCACAGCTGCTCCAGATTTTGTCTGCTCCAGTTTTGATAAATTCCCCTCACTGTATGTGTAAGTATACACGTGTATAGTATATGAGGTATATTTCACAGTTTTTGGTATTTTTTCTGGTCTGGCATAGGTTATCCAAATGGTTCCATCATTCAACACAACCTTGCTGCACAAGTTAGATGTTTTTGAGTTTCATGGCCCCTTTAAACATTTTTTTGAAGGTCCTCTAATCCACAGCTTCTTTTCCTTTGCATTTCCTTGTTCATAGCATACAAGGGTGCCCATCAATAATGAAACTTGCCAGGGATGCCCACTTTCTCCATCCTTTTATCAAGTTATTAATTTAACTCTATAACTGGCACTGCCACATAAGTACTACCTCCATTTGCTGATACTGTTGGTTTTAGAGCTGTCATTTCCTGGCAGCTGTTGCCAGGTATGAAGCTAGTCAAGTATGATCTATGCTTGATTAGCTTTACAGAAGTGCAAAGGGGACATTAGGGGTCTACAAGACTGCTAATGTCTCCTTAAAGAGAGGCTGTCACCTCCAATCTTCTTTCAGATAGGGTGCTTGTTAGCCCCCTATGTAAAAGCAAGAAAGTTAAGTGAAAAAATTATAGTTATATAAAATTAATTTTAAAAAAAAACATTTTAAAGCCCCCCCCCCCGTCCATGTACACACATATTAATGTAAATGTTTGCATTTGATGTGCCTATGTATAAAACCTTTGGCCCAGCTATTCATGTTTAACTATAAAATGATAAGTTATAAAAGCTTTAAAATTGTTGCTTATGGATAATTTTGTGTACCAAGGTTTTCACAAGCAATTTTGAAGCTTGACATATTTGGTATCTATTTACCGCATCTTTTATATTTTACCAAATTGGGTATTGTATTTGTGTGCACTAAAATTTATTGGAATGCACTTTTTCCTGAAAAATTGGGTTTGATAAACTTGCACTAATTTCATGCTGCATACAAAATACAACTGCCACTATGTAATGCTGCAGGGTTTCAGATGCTTTCAGAAAATATATCATTTGGGGGAACTTGACGCATTTCAAAGCCTCAAATGTACATTTTAACCACTTCCGGGGCATTTACCTACTATTTGCACACACATGATAAAATATACATTTTTGACTAGAAAACAGCTTCAGACCCCCAACAATGATATATTTTCTGAAAGCTGAGGCCCTGTAGAATAAAAAAATGCTAGGTGCAATTTTTTACGTCGCATGGGTTTTGCGCAAAGGTTTATCAAACCCGTATTTTTAGGAAAAAATAAACTAAATTAAAATTTAGTGCACAGAAACATAATATAATACCCAATTTTTTGGTAAAATATGAAAGACGGGATCACGTTGGGTAAATAGATACCAAACATGTCAAGCCTTAAAATTGCATTCGCCCGTGAAGCCGCCAAAAATTGAAATACCCAAATTTTCCCATAGGGAACATTTTAAACGCTTTTACCGCTCATCAGTTTAGTGCTAACAGTCATTGACAGTGCTAGAATTATTGCTCTCGCTCCGACGTTCGCGGCAATATGTGACGTGTAGCGCAGTTGTCGTTTTTGCACGTAGGCCCACATGTTTGCGTGTGTATGTGCATGCGTGGAGGACGGGGGGTCTTAAAAAATTATTTTTTTCCATTTTATAATTTTTCTTTTATGTTACTTTAATTTTTAAAACTTTTTAACACTTTATTTTATTTTTTTTCCACTAACCCTATTGCTATTACATAGGGAGCTAACAAGCACCTTATGTAATAGCAGATAGGGTGTGACAGACCCCTAATGTCACCTAGGTACCCCAAAGAAGCTGAGGAAGCAGAGATCTGCTTCCCCAGCGTCATCTCTTGGCTCTAAGAGCCGGAGACTGTGTACAGTGACACCGGAAGTGATGTAATACACATCACTTCCTGGTCCAGTGATGAGAGGAGAGATCAGCGGCTGGAAGCCGCTGAATCTCTCCGGTCACTCCGGGCAGA
>NW_017306958.1:38172-44399 GCF_000935625.1 Nanorana parkeri | reverse complement strand
GGCAGGGGGAGGGGGGGCGCCGCCGCACGGTACAAACGATCCAGCGCCTGTACAGACGCCGGATCGCTTGTAAATTAACAGCACTCGCCTGCTGTTAAGAGCGGTACCAAGAACACGGCTGCTTCAAAGGGCCGCCGTCTATAGACGTATTGCGGCCCGGAAGTGGTTAATACAGGTTCAAAAACAGCTCTGGTAGCGAATATACCCTGGTGGTTGCCATTCGATTGGACCTCTACGTCCAAAGGCTTTTAGTTAAATTTAAGGAATATAAACCTTGCTAATTCTCTGAAGATATTCTGTTGACCCTAACTAATTCAAGAATGCAACTTCAGAACCCTCACAAAACATTAGAAAAATGTGGCTGCCTTTCAAGGTTATAAGATTAGCAATACTATGGGGTTGATTTACTAACCTTATAAACACACCATGAACATGTATACACCTCTGTAGTGTGTTCCCTCCCAGCATGATCTATGGGTGGAATCTAAACACCTTTGTAGTGTGTACACACCCAGCAGGTGTGTTGTGCAAAGCCCTGCAAGGTGATGTTGTGTAAATTAGCTCTATGTTGTCTTGTTTGCATTGATGAATGCAGGAATGTAAATGCATGAGCTAACCATTTTTGTCTAAACTGTGAAGCAGCATTATATATGCATCATGTGCATGATTTTTCCATATATGGCATTAGTGGAAATATGCTTTTAGAGACTTTTTGGTTGATAAATACGTTTTGCTGTGTGAAAATCACACGCACCTGGTGCGTGCATGTGTTTAGGTTAGTAAATCACCCCCTATGTCTCAATTGCAGGTCTAAAATTGTGCTTAGCACCTGTTCTTCAAATCTTTTAGGCCCTGCTTTTCTGTTTACCTCTATCTGCACAGGGGCCTCATCCTCTAATCTTGGGTTCTGACACATTTCCTCCTGACCTTTCTCCATGGGATTCAACTTTCCCCATCCGCTGACACCTGGGATTTATTATGGCAGTATGCTTTTAAAACTTTCATGTGTACTTATAAGGTGCTATTTAAATGGTACTTGAAGCCATTGCGTCAACAAGACTCTTCATAATATATCCAGAATCATTAGCTCTATGTGGGAGACTCTGTGGCCATACAGGGCTTCTGATCCACATCTTCTGGACTCGGTTCAGGATTCAGCTCAACTAAGTAACAAAGATAAAGACAACTAACGAACATGTATTTGGAGATGCAATGGCACACTATTTGTTTCTCTTAGTACACCTTTCCTTTAAGCTATCAGCAAGCTCTTACCAAATACCCCTACTTACAGGAGATGTTGTCAGAACAATTGGGCAGAAAGGAATAAATTTTAAAGGCCTATACATATTATTTTACAGATCTGTATATGGACATCATGGTAGCCATTTTGTCTGCTTGCTAAAAAGGTGAATGCCAGTTCATGCTTCTTAGACAAAGACTCTCACAGAAAAGTTTAAGAATCTTAGCATAAACGTTCTCCGGTCGTAAATTGTGGGGGTCTCAGACAAGTACCAAAGATAAGGATGCTGCCAGCCTATGGATGAGATTGATGACTTTCATGCCTCTACTGAAGACAATGTACAAGAGACTGGAATGTTCAAAGTTTTTTTTTTTCTCTCTCTCAATGAATAGGGAAAGGGGCTTATTTAAAAGTTGCCTGATGAAACATTACTATTCATTGCAGTGATAATATTAGCAATAATGTTATTATATTATTATATTATATGCAGCATCTATATATAGTTACATAGTTACATAGTATTTGAGGTTGAATAAAGACATTAGTCCATCAAGTCCAACCTATTAGGATCTCATTTTAGGAGTACCTGTACCCCTGTATATTACGGTCCCTTAAGAAATCGTCCAAAAGTTTCTTGAACAATTCCACATTATTTGCTGAAATCACCGCCTGTGGCAGTGAGTTCCAGACCCTAACTGATCTTACTGTGAAGAACCCCCTTCGCCCCTTGTGCTGGATTTTTTTTTCCACCAATTTTAGGTGGTGGCCTCTAGTTTTTGTAATGGAGTTCATTTTAAACAGTTTATCGCTAATGTTGCTACCACCATTGAAGATTTTGTACATGGAGATCATATCCCCCCTTAATCTCCTCACCTCCAATGTGAACATGTTTAAATTTAGTAGCCTTGTCTCGTAGCTCTGGTCCTCCATACCCCTAATTAGTTTGGTTGCCCTGCGCTGGACTTTTTCCAACTCAAGGACATCTTTTCTTAGTACTGGTGACCAGAACTGGACCGCGTACTCCAGATGAGG
This sequence comes from Nanorana parkeri, assembly GCF_000935625.1. Classification (NCBI taxonomy): domain Eukaryota; kingdom Metazoa; phylum Chordata; class Amphibia; order Anura; family Dicroglossidae; genus Nanorana; species Nanorana parkeri. The sequence continues at coordinate 42,127 of NW_017306958.1, read as the reverse complement.
TCGAACCAATGATCTATAAAGTGGCAAAATTATAGACTTGTCCCTGCAATACATCCCCTTTTTAATACAGGACAAGATACTGCTAGCTTTGTTTACAGCAGCCTTTGCAATGCAAACTACCTTTCAGTTTTGGTCTACAATGACCCCCAAATCCTTCTCCATTTCTGACTTCCCCAGCGGCATACCCATAATTGTATAACCCATTTGTTTATTTTTAATTCCAAAGTGCATTACTTTGCATTTATCGACATTAAACCTCATCTGCCACATTAATGCCCACTCCCCTATTTTATCCAGGTCCTCCTAATTAATTGACTAATTTCAAGTAAAATTTTATACATGTACTTTTATAATATCCAAACTATATCCATTATATATTGTTTGAGTGTACCCATTGAAATATATTAGTGTGTATTATTAATATGGGGGTTTTATATTTTTAAGTACATAGAATTAGGTGGTGAAAAGCCAATGTGTCTTGAAGTAATTACCTCACTTTAAAAGTATTTTGAGAAAGAATGTTAAGTGCCCTGGCTTAGATTTTCTTAAGGTTGTAAATCGACGATGAGATGGTCAGTCGGGCAGAAGTTGTCATGGGATTTTACTCCTCACTATATTTATGGGTTTGTCCAAAGCTTAGGTCAGAGGTTATCTTTCAACTAGATCTTTTGAAAATATTAGAATTATTAGATATTATAATTAAATGAAACTACTTAAACTTTTACATAGAACAATAGAGCCCCCTTGTGGTGATGGCGAGGAAGAGGTACGTAGTAAATTGATATACTCTGACGTCATTAATCACGTGGAAGACCAAACCACGCCGACATTCTCCGGGGTATAAAGGTTGAGGAGAGCCAGCAAGGAGGGATCCAGCAAAGAAAAGACAGTAAGGAAATATATACTAAGGGTACAGGTCGGAAGCTGAGGATGGCTGTCCAAGGGAACTGAACTAAAGAGAACCTGACCATCCCTTGTTTCTGGACTGTGACAGCTGACTTCTTTCAGACAACTAATTTTGTATTTCTGGTAAAGTATAAATTTCTATCTTTATATTAGGCAATTGATTAGCCACATCTATATCCGAATAGACCATTTAGTTTGTAGGATCTGGATTGATTTGAGATAATTTTAACTGCAGTACAAATTATATCTTTCAATCTTGGGAGATAAATATATACATTTGTATAATCTCCGTGGAGCTGATTTTAGCTTCCAGTCAATGGTCTAGTTTGATGTATATTTAATTCAATTGGTGGAAATTTGTCTTTACTTCGAATATAGTCTGGGGCTATAGCCAACCCTGTGCATGATGGGACAAATTTTGCCCATGCGCTGTTAAAAGTTTGAGTTTGTAAACATCTGTTTGCTGGGAGAAGTCACGTGTCAATTCCGAACCTTTTGTTTCCTTATTCTGTGAGCTACTGATAAGATACTCATTGCATTTAAAAAGTTATTTTATTTGGTTACCTTTATATTTTGAATTAATATCCTGTGGTAATAATTTACACATTACCTGTGTTATTAAATTGATTGAAATGATTTGATCCTTATTCTTTGTTTTTAATTATTAAATATATATATTTTGGTACACTATTGTATTCATCTTGTCTTCAAGTTACCGCAAATAACGAAATTTTGATTTGTGGAAATAAGTTGGGAATCTTCTTAATTACAGATCCTTGCTTGTTTTCATAAATAGAGAACTGTTTATTAGAGCAGTATAAACATTCTGACAATGTATTCATTAAGTAAACTCAGGATTTCGAAATGATTCACAGAGTTGATGCACCAATTTGAGGGACATATTGAATTTTGCAAATTTATACTTACTGGCACAAAATCATCCTTATGCAGCCGAATAATATCTCCAACCTGAATGTCCTTCCATTTCTCCCAGAAGAAACTGTAAATATAGATCAGCAAAATATAAAATAAGCATGTGCCCTTAGATCTTAATGAAATGTCACTTATCACTGCCAAATTGTAATTTAGGAATGAGAAATTATAAAATCTAAGCAATAAAATATTATTAAAAGACATGTCTAAAAATGCCAGTAGGCTAGAAAATACAATAGATGAGCAGGACCTTTCAAAAAAAAAAAAAAGTCAAATTAAAAAAAATTACCTTTCTCCTTTAAGGATCTCACATGGTCGGTTGTTTATGTCTTTGTCACTTTTGTGTCGGGCCTGTACAAAAATGGTATTAGTTGTAATATTAGATGCACTTCCTAAACATCTGTGAACTAATTTGTAAGTTGCAAAAATGAATAAACCAAAGGGTAACAAAGAAACAAAACATGTTGAAGATGGTAAAATGTTATATATATTGTGTTTACTAAATTAAACTATGAAATTAGACAATAGCGACCACTTTGCATCATTATTTGCAGCTTTTGAACCATTATTGGCTGCTTCTTAAATATGCTGCATATAGGACATCCTCTGTTTGGAAGCATGAGATGTTCTAAACGTTATAAAAGGCAACTCCTTTAAATATATTATTGATATGTGACAGTTTGCAGTGGTATTCTTGTGTTTTCTCTAGTTAGCAGCTGTACAAGTTATTAGAAAACAGGAGGTGGCAGGTCTTTGAAAAACCATCACCTATGAAATGCAGGACCCAGCTGTATAGCCACCTCTATTGGAACACACACAAACCTTTAACTATTAGAAATCAAAAGACAAGCAGGTTAAATCAGAAGGCAAGCCCCTTAAATGTTAGATTTCAGGTTCAAAATGGCAGTATTAGCAGTACAGGTACTTGAAATTAGAAATAATTTCCAAAACTTTAAAACATTACGGTGACCTGGAAAACTGCATATACAGTACAACACTGGCCAGGAGGTTAATCCCCATTTAAAAAAGGCCAGAATTTAAAAAAAAAAAACAGAATCCAGTGGACCAAATGGGCCACTATACCATGTATGCAGCCTCAGTGGCTGTTGGGTAATGTCAGGAGCCCTGCCTAAAGTACACTACAGACACTATAATGTGAATTTTAAGAGGCAATGAGGTATTACTATGCACAGCCACCGGGCACTCAAAGAAGTGCCAGATAACAGTGAGTGGGGAATGTTAGCAATTGTAATACCTCTGACCTTTAATTTGATTCCCAAAAACACCATTATGTCCTCTGTATGTATCTGAGAAGGGCAAAGCTTCTCATAAGACCTCAATTTTGCTGGGGGTTTTTAATGAGGCCTGTGTTAATCAGTTTTTTCCATACCATCAGGAGATAGGAGGATTTCTTTCTAGTTTAAAATGTTTGAATGTTAACCATAGAAGGAATGCTGGAAAGTTTCTGCACCTCAAATTCTTGTATATACAGTGTGTAGAGTACAAGAAAATGTATATGTGTGTGCTTGTTTCATGGTTAACTTAGAGAGAACGTTCTCTCTACACAATCTCTCTCATGATTCCATGTCACTCTGCTCTTCTGAAAATAATTATGCCTGCTGAAGTTTAACTCAGATGGAAGGTTTCAAGTTTCTTTATCAGTAATCTTTGAACAATCTCTAGCAGCGAGATTACTTTACTAGCAGTTCAAAAACATTGTACTAATAAAGTTATTAGAGGACTCTGTACCTTATTCTGTTTATCCTCTTGTATGTGTAACATTCTGTTGAATTTTAAAATGTAAAGTCACTGTATGAACAGCCAGTGCATTGCAATCCATATTCTAACTTTTCATTACAGTGTATTCAACCATAGCATTATATGTTTGCAAATAGTAGGGTAAATAGAAAGGTTAAATACAATGGTTGTTACTTACCAAATCATCAATAAGGTCTTTAATTCCTCGTATGATTAGCAGAAAGAGCAAGGGTAACATTATGGCAAACCATGGTAAAGTTGAAATAGCAGGAATAGTCTAAAGAAAAACAGGATTCTTCACAAACACTTTCTATTTGTTTTGTTAAATAATATACAGTATGTGATATTTTTATATATA
>NW_017306958.1:32766-34733 GCF_000935625.1 Nanorana parkeri | reverse complement strand
ATTTGACGGCTTTAAAATGGTAAAGATGTTCGCCGTTCCATCAATGAAAAAGCTTTTAGTCAGTATAATATTCACTAAAGAGCCAAAGGATCCAGCTGTAGGCTGAGCTGAAGTGCATGTTTGGCTAAACCCAAAGTGCAGAAGGAGTTCAACTCAGCCGATCCAACATCTGGAAGCTCCAGCAGCTCACTCACTCTCTCATAGGGGCCGAACAGCAGTAAGTGAATAGCCAAATGCCGCGAGTGGCATTCGGCTCTTCTGCTCGGTACCTCCGAGATAGCGAGCAGAATAGAAAATAAGTAAAATGAATGGGAAAGAAAAGTTGAAAAATTATTTAAAAAATAGGAAAATTAAAAAAAGAAAAATATTTCAAAGAAAAGAAAAAAAAATGTTTTAAAAAACAACGCACGCCGACCTGACGGCACGCGACAAACTCCCACAGCATAATGAAGCATCTGACAGATGCCAGCAAAATAAAAACAAGTGGGCAAAGCTAGTGATGACAGCTAGCTCCACCCAACTGTTTTCTAATGGCCGGCACCTGCCTTTTAGCAGTTCCCGGCCAATGAATAACAACTGGGCGGAGCCAGCCGTGATGTCACGGCCAGCTCTGCCCAATTATTTTTAATGACAGATCAGCGTCCCCAGGTCATTTGGGGACGCTGAGTTGTCATTACAACTGGGCGGAGTGAGCCGTGAGATTACCACTGGCTCCGCCCAGCTGTCATTTGCCTGGAGATCGGTCGGCTTCGGCCCGACCTTTCTCCACGCTTCGGCTGTCACTTTTGCCCAGTCGAGCCGAAGCACATGCCTTTGGCTTGGCTGCCTTCGTCTGCTGTATGGGCTATAGTGAATAGCCCCGTACAGCAGCCCTTCGGTTCGACTGAAGGGCTCCGGCGGCCGAAGGATCAGCCGAAGCTAAGGCTGGATCCTTAGGCTCATTTGTGAATAACCCCTTAGTCGACTAAAATCTTATGATATTTAGTGGACTAAAACTAAAAGAATTTAGAAGACTAAAATATGAAAATATGACTAAAACAAAATGGCATTTTAGTCTAAAGACTATGACTAAATCGAAATTTGTTGTGTCAAAATTAATACTGCTAAAAACAGTTGTTTTCTTTTTCTGCCTTTATAGGCTCTCTGGATTATAGAAACCATATATTTTCCTCTATTTTGTGCACTTCAGCTATAGGTGAAGCAAGCCCACAGTGTTGTAGAGCAAGATGAGACAATGCATATAATATCCCTTGAGTTCACCCAAAAACATCCTTTTTAATCCAAGAGAAGGCAAAAAAACCTTTAAAGTGTGGTTCAACTTGCTCCAAAAAGGAAAGGTTCCAAAGGAATATCTACTTGGATTAACATTTCACAATGGTCTTTTTCTACAAATATAAACAGCCATCTATATTTTGTGCAACTACAAACATATCCACTTCTTTTTAAATAAGCCTACTGATTCAACTACAGTTGGTTCCCATGGCAACAATGTTACAGTTTTTACAGCTCAGTAAAGAACCTGTTCTGTGTGTGGAGGTTAAACCTCTTTCTCTCTAATTGCAAAGAGTGCCTTTGAGTCTTTTGTGATGATTTTAGTGGTAAATTCTATTCAGTTAAAGCAGGGGTGCCCATTAGGTCGATCGCGATCTACTAGTCGATCGCGATCGGCTGTGTCCTGTTCTCCTGCTGTGGGGCTTCTCCTCTGCATCCCCGCTGCTCTCCCCATCTGTATGCAGCGGGGATCTGAGGAGAAGTGAAGGAAGCGCTGCAGAGCAAATGCTGGAGCGATCATCTGATAAATAACTGGGGACACATAGTACTATGTAACACAGTAGAAAGGCATCATGGCACACTCACAAACTAGCATGTAAAACAACTTGTCTCACCACTAAGGACAATGACAGAGGTTTGGATACACGTCTTCTGCAAAGGATGTGTAAGCCGCACTGCCGCGCCAAGGCACCTCT
>NW_017306958.1:27497-32700 GCF_000935625.1 Nanorana parkeri | reverse complement strand
ACCGCAAGAAGGACAGGACACCGGCGCACGAAAGGAGACCTAGCAAGCTGCTGCAGTGGAAGTAAAAAAAAATACAGGGGAAGAAAGTGACAGAAGAGACAGCAGAGAGAGAGAAGAGACAGCAGATAGAAACAGGGGAGAGAGCGAGGAGAGAGAGAAGAGACAGCCAAGACAGAGTGCCGTTTCACACCACAAAGTCTGCGTTCCAGAGTAATCAGAGTAGTATAGGTGCCAATACTATTATATACTTACTTATGTATTTGGGTGAGTACTTGTACTCACCCAAATGCTCCGATTCTTACCGCTAATACTGGACGTTCCGGCCAAGGGGAGATTTCCTCTGATCAGCAGTGCCGCGAGGGAACATGGAGCCGGCTTTCCGGCCAATCAGGAAGCCGGGTGGCGGGTAATGACTGGCCTCCCGGTTTCCTGATTGACCAGGAAGCCTACTTCCCGGCCAATCAGCATTGAGCAGGCCAAACAGCATTGAGCCGGCTTCCGGGCCAATCAGGAAGCCAGGAGGCGGGTAATGTCCCGCCTCAAGGCTTCCTGATTGGCTGGGAAGCTGCTCTATGCTCACGGAAATACCCGTATTGGTATTCGGTATTGGCGAGTACCAAAAGGTAAATATCTGTACTCGTACTTGATACCGAAAGAATGGTATCGGAGCATCCCTAGTCTCTGGGATAGAAAGTAAAAGAAAACCTCCCCAATGTGACAAGCACAGGCAGAAAAAAATGGTTTTCAAACAACATGTACAGTATAATTACATCATTATGGTGATGAGGCTATCATGATATTGGGGGCCACGGTACACCTCTACAAAGTAACCATATTAAACTAAACGTTATTGCTAAGCTCATATTCCGTAAACAGCTGTTTTTTCAACTTTGCCATACCTTTATGTTACAGCAGCATAAGCCGTTTTCAGATTTGGCTCTTTATCATCTCAATGATCCTATTAGTAAAGCAGAATTAAAAACTCTTACCTGTAACACTATTATAAACAGGAAGTAGAGATTTGCCACTCTGTGGAACTGCTCAAATAGGTTGAGAGGGATGAAGGTAAGGATGTTGTATTTACTGGTCTTTATACTGTTGTCCTTAAAAGATCGAATGGGATAACAAGAGATATTTAATAAATGCTGAAATACACATATAACAACATGTTTAGTATCTAGAAACAAAGGGGGGAATTTATCAAAACTGGAGCAGACAAAATCTGGAGCAGCTGTGCATTGCAACCAATCAGCTTCTCTCTTTCATGTTCAAATCTTAACTGAACAAACTAAAGAGATAAGCTGATTGGTTGCCACGGGCAGCTGCTCCAGATTCTGTCTGCTCCAGTTTTGATAAATTCCCCCCTATATGTTTTAAAGGGTTCACAAACATGATGCCCACTATATACAGTATACCATTCTAAATCCAAAATGACAACAGTAGAGCAATACACATCAAAAAGGGCTTGTTTGCACTTTTTAAAATATATAACATAAAACATGCTCTAGTATAAACATGACATCAAGATCCAGCTTTTGAGGCAAGAAAACACAATAAAGTGTACATTTTTAACTGTAAAAAAAGGACTATTGTACAGACTCCATGGACAGTATTTAAACAATCTGTTGTAGGCCACATTTGGAAAATCACTCACTTCATTCGCTTTTGAGGCCAAACAAAAAAAAAGTTTTTTTAGTATTCCTGCTTACAGAGTGCTACAACTGTAGAAAATTAAGAAATATTGTCAGACTCTATAAACCATATTTTAAAAATCCGTTGTAGGCTGCATTTTCAAAATGACACACCGCATGATGTTTTTCATCCTACAAATCCACTATAATTTGTATATACTTAACAGAAAAGAGATAACAGTCAACCCTTAATCCAAAAATCAACATTAGAGTGTATTTTCACATAAATAGCCAGATAAATGTCATACAGACTCCATACACACTAAGTAGGCACTTTTAGTAGGCCGTATTTTGAACCAGATAGACAACAGACAGCTTTGATGAAAATAAAATCAACATTAGAGTGTATTATTTATTGTACTGACCCCATACAGAGTGTTTAAGCACCAGGTATCTTTTAATGAAGGCATCAACATAAGAGTGTAATGGTTTTACAGAAAAAAGACCGGCTAAATATTGTACTGAATCCATATAAAGTATTTAAGCACGTTTAGCAGGCCACACTTTGAACAGGAGGGACAGCAGTCAACTTTAGAGTATATTTATTTCAGAAAAAAAGACAGCTTAATATTGTATTGACTCATTCACAGAATTAAAAGCATTTTAACTTGGTCACATTTTGAACAGGAGAGATACCAGTCAGCTTTCAATTTTAAAAAAATCATCTTATAGTGTATAATTTCACAGAAAAAAAGTCAGTTAAAAATTGGATTGACTCCATACACAATATGTAAGCGCTTTTATTAGGCAGCAGTGTAGGAGACAGGTTTAAACCAAGAAATTACAGTTAGAGTGTACTATTTCAGAGCATCAAAAGCCACAAATATGCTTGATTGCCAGAGCAATGAAATATGCCACAAACTAAGAGACACAGAACATGATTTACCCTGCAGCAAATCTGCAGATGAGGACCAGCTGCAGAAACATTATGTGTGGCGCCTCCTTTATAGTGGATAATCACCAGAATACACCTGAAACTTTAAGGCGCAATGCAAGAGTGACCCTGCAGACATATTAACAATAGGGTCAGAGCAACGGAATAGAGCAGTAGAGACAAGCTAGTAATGGTTGTAGGCCAGCAGCAGTGGCAGAAGATGGAAAAGGTGACAGACCAACAGCAGTGGAAGATGCTGGTAATGGTTGTAGAACCTGGTAATGGTGGCAAGCCAGCAGTGGTGGCAGGAGGTGTTTTAAGTTTTAAGCCAGCAGCGGTAAAAGAAGCTGGTAATTGTGACAGGAGTTGGTTATGATGGCAGTCTAGCAGCTGTAGCAAGAACTGGTAAAGTTGGCAGTGGTGGCAGGAGATGTTTGTGGCGTCAGCTGGTAATGTTGAGGCCAGCAGTGGTGGAAGGAGCTGGTAATGGTGGCATAAGATTTTAATGGTGGAAGGCCAGCAGCAGTGGAAGTAGATGGTAATTTTAAGGTATGATAGTGTTTTTGGGGCCAGGAAGTGATTGTGTCTAAATTGGCCCTAGTATGTCTATTCACATGGAATAGGGAAATAGATTGTAAGCTCCTATAGAGTTAATGTGAATGTACTGTACATTATGTAAAATTGTCAGAGTAATATAAATACCTGTAATAAAAAAATAAAAACATTTTAAGTCTTATTATTTAGTAAATCAAAAATTGTTCACAGCCATACACAATTCAGTAGGAAAAAAAGTTGCTTAAATATGATTAAAGTAAAATTAACAAAAAATCTTTGACTGAAGTTGTAGCCCACTAACCCTCCCTTAACCTTCCTGGCGGTATTCCCGAGTGTGGCTCGGGGTTAATTTTCTGTACCATAAGCTGTAACCCCGAGCCACACTTGGGAATACAGCATAGCGCCTCTTAAATTGTCCCTTGAGCCGTGCTGTGTCCTCCGGCCGATGCCGCCATCCGTCTTTCGAGTTCCGTCCCTTGCGAGCGTTCGCGTCGCAGGGGGGCAGAACCAGCGGGATTTTTGAAAGTTGAAAAAAAAATGAAACGAACGAAAAAAGGAAAGAAAAAATAATAATCATACCGACAGGGAGGTTAATAAAGGTTCTGTTCAAAGAGTATGTATATTGTGATGCAGGATAAAACTGAATGATTTACTATGAAACCTTTTGTTCTCATTTTGCAGGCTATACCAAACTATTTATATTACCAATAGTAATTGGCCGAACAGGCACGAGTTCGGATCCAATTCGAACTTTAGAACATCCAAAAAGTTCAAATTCAAACTCAATGCAAGTCTATAAGGGTGGAACTTTTAAAAACAATTATCCCCTTTAAGAGGGCTTATATGCAAGTTATTGGCCATAAAAAGTGTATGGGTATTCGGGTACTGCTCTGGGGGACAGGAATCAATGAAAAAAAACTTTTAAAAAATACAGTTTTTAAAGGAGCAGTGATTTTAACATCAATTAAAAGGTAACAATAAAAATGAAAAATTCCTTTAAATATCGTGCCTGGGATAGGCGCATGTGCAGGGTTCGGCAAGATGGCTGCCTGAGACCAGAGCTCCGCGCTTAGATGGAACTGACTTACCCACTCCAGCCGCATACAGCACCACCTTTGCTTCCTAAGACGGGGGGGGGCAGGCACAGTAGCTCACCGGGACCTCCAAGAAATAGGACACGAAGTCCACGGCTGCTGTTAAGTTGGCCAGTGGCATGTCCAGGATGGCAGCGGCACCCGACCCACATTCCCACATGGCAGTCCACCAGGGCTCTGGAAGCGGCACCCTGGGTAATAAAATAGAGCTAAATATAATATTACATCTAAAGTGATCTATAAGAACAAATTTGTTTCCAGACATTAATAATTTTTTTGTATCACGCTAAGGGTAGCCATACCCACGCCTGATAAAAGCAAAGCATGCAAGAGAATCCAGCATAATGCATAAAAGGTCCAGCATTGCTTGACTTGGCATATAAAGGTTAAACTAGAGTGACATGAGACCTACTGAGAGTTGGCGGCGCTTATTACACACTGCTTTTTCATGTAATCAGACAAGTGGATTATAAGGGGGAATATTACACTGTAATGTTATTATAAACCCTATTATAATCTATTTCTCTTATTAAATGATTACAGGTAGGCATGTGATCTCTTACAGTTTGAGACTACGTTAGAATGTGTGACCAGTGATGTGGTCACACATTTTAATGTAATCTCGCCCAGTTTATAGGAGGTGGAATAGGTGAAGAATTCCAACATTTTCTCCGCTGTTCCAGGGCAGATCGGCATCGCAAATTTACATGTGCAGGAGAACCGATCTGCCCTGGAACAGCTGATCGGTCCTGAAATGTCACTTCTATCCGACTTTGTGAGTGCGGTGGAATGTGAGATCGCAGTTGGAGAGAAGTGACATTTCAGGACCGATCAGCTGTTTTAGGGCAGATCAGTACTCCTGCACATGTGATTTGCGATGCCGATCTGCCCCGGAACAGCTGGGAAAGCACTGGAATGCTTCACCTATTGGCCCGCGCCCCCCCCCCCCATCTTGGGGGGGGGGCCCACGATAAAATCTTGCCCGCGGG
>NW_017306958.1:14824-27449 GCF_000935625.1 Nanorana parkeri | reverse complement strand
CCCCCCCCCCCCCCATCTTGGGAGGGGGGCCCAAGATAAAATCTTGCACCAGGGCCCTTTGGTTATTAGGTCCGCCACTGCCTGTCACAGAGATCCGGCAGACACGGAAGAGAAGGAGGGGAGGGTACAGCCAGACAGCACAGGTAAATCTGAAAAAAAACATCTTTATTTACACTTATATGTATTTAACTTTACATCTGTCTTTAGCACACAGGCTGGGGTCTGGGAGCAGGAGTGGGGAGGAAGATTCTGGACTGTGTTGTATTTACAGGCATATCACTAAACATGTGCTGAAATGTATATTCAGTCCATGTGTTTAGTAATATGCTGTGTAATTGCAATACAGATTTTACTAATTTATCCATGTTCTGTACTACCTGATATATCATACAATTAGATTTAAATAAAAATCGTATTGCATTATTTATCAAGTAGTATAGAACAAATGTACCAATCAGTGGCGGAACTATCGCCATTGCAACCCATGAGGCAGCTATGGGGCACAGGGGGGCCCAGCCAGGACGAGGAACAAAGGGGTCCCCCTGATACTGTGCGGGCTGCCTGGGTCGTTATGGCATTGAACGCTGCTGGCTGTCACTGGCGTCTGTGAGGAGGAATGCGCCGCTGTTCAGTTCACTGACAACCTGTCAGTGATCTGTGCAGTGGCGCGTTCCTCCTCACAGCCGCTGCTGAGTTCGTAACAGCCAGCAGCTGCGGCGGAGGAAGCCAACGTCGGCAGTCGAGGAGGAGGCAGGGCCCGGTAGAGGATACGGGGCCCACCGGCGACCATGGAGGGGGAGGAGGCGGGGCCCAGCGGTGGAGGAAGCTGACAGCGGATTGGGGCTGACAGGTAAGAGGTGTGCAAGGGGTGTGACCGGCCCACCTGAGACCCTGCAGAGCGCACTAAAGAGAGTCTATGGTGGGCTCTGCAAGGGGTGCAACTAGAAATCACAGGCCCCCAAACAAAATTTCGCTATGGGGCCCTGTGATTTCTAGTTATGCCCCTAGTACCAATACATGGTTATATTAGTAAAATCGTTATTGCTTTTACATTACATGACCCCGCACACTTGCTGCAGGGTGTACTGCATTTGCAATATATGCATTCCACATATAATATACACAGAGGCATTTGTTAAAAATGCAACGCACCATGCAGCAAGTGTTTGGGGGCATGCAATGTAAATGCACTACCGATTTTACTGATATAACCATAAGGTGCTACATTTGTTCTGTACCACCTTATAAATCATACAATAAGATTTTTAATTTAAATCGTATTGTATGATTTAAAAAATAGTTCAGAATAAATGTACCAGTATGTGGTTAAATTAGTAAAATCCATATTGCATTTATATTGCATGGACCCGAACACTTGCTGCATGGTGCATTGCATTGCATTTTCAACATATGCATTCTACATATAATATAGACTTATGGGTCAAAAATCTGTATTGTAGACTCCATTGCATTGCAGAGTTCTGAGTTTATTGCGTTGCAGTTGGGATGTCTGAGTCTATACCAGACATCCCAACTCTCCCGGACGTTCCAGGAGTCTCCCGCTATTACATAGCGGCTCCCGGCCGCCCGGGAGAGGAACACTTTGTCCCGAAAAGGTTTACTCTGCTCAATCGAGCAGAGTAAACCTTTCCCTGCTCTGTTTGTTTGTTTTTTGCTTCTGACATCGGAGCCGCCGGCCGCCGTCAGTCAGAAAAAACAAACAAAACAGCATGGGAATGAATAGCTAGATTCCTATTAGCGATTTCACTTTGCATTAGCCAATAGAAAACTAGCTATTGCAACCGCCCACTGCTGCTGTCAATCAGCAGAGGGGGGACCTGATGTTCTGCATCAGGTCCTCTTCTAGTGATTGACAGCAGTAGAGGGCGGGTGCAATAGCCAGCTTGCTATTGGTCTCACAATGTTCTGGGTCTAAACTCTCCAGCAAAGAGAAAAATGGCTCTTCAATATTATTACTCTCAAAGGCTGGAGATTCTCTTTCCACAGGAAACTAATTTCCCGGCATCATATCCCCCATCCTTCCTAAATAAACATTACCCTAACTTTTTTCTGAGCAATTCCTCTGATAAGACTAGAGGGGTGGCCATCTGTTTTGCCAAGAATACCTCATTTCGTTCGTTGCTGGAGATAAGGGATCCAGAGGGGCGTTATCTACTTTTGAAAGGGCATTTGAATGACACCTTAGTTATACTTCTCTCCTACTATGCCCCCAATTCAGCCAAGGTTCCATTCTTTAGTTCCATGTTACAACCTTACTACCTCATTTCAAAGGCCCTGTGATAAAACTGGAGCCTATAGGTCTCGACGCCCCCAGAAAGCCAGGACTGGATTGGCAAAATTGCTATATTCTCACTCACATTATCTTAATAGATATTTGGAGGGAAATGAACCCCACAGTGAAAGATTCTACGCACTTCTCTCAGGCACATCAAAGTTATGCTAGGATAGATCACTTCTTTGTCTCCACTTCTCTTGTGCCCCTGGTTTCATTCTCCAACATTAGGGAGACAGTGTGGTCTGACCACTCCCTGGTGTTACTGGGACTCAATACGCTATCACCTGCCACTAAACCTTTTTGCTGGCGCTTAAATGAATCACTTTTAGGTGATGTGGCGATGCAGGGAGATATCAAATCCCATTTGGAATCTTATTTCACTATTAACGCTACTCCTGATATGTTCCCTACTATATTATGGGCGGCCCATTAATCGACTATTCATGGCCGTTCCATTGAACATGCCACCAGAAATGTTAAAAATGCAACCAGGCGCATAAATGAACTGGACATGGAACTTCAACGTCTTTTTCGGGCCCATAAACAAACCCCATCACTGGATCTCTTGAAGTCCCTTGATAAGACTAGATTGGAACTAAATCTCCTATTGACTACTAAAGCAGAAAAAAGCATTAGATGGTCAGCTAATACATTTTACGTACATAAAGATAAAATTGGCACCCTTTTAGCTACTAAACTGTCCCCTAAACCTAGAATATATTAGTTCCCTAAAATCCGATGTACCTCTGGCGCATACTTTTTACATCCGAATACTGTCCTTCGGGAGTTTCACTCATTTTTTACTAAGCTTTATCGGGATAATACTCCTGTCTCTTCAGATTTGTTGGGGTCATTTCTAAATGAGGTTCACCGCCCATCCTTGTCTCCAGATCATTCAACGTTCATGGAAGAACCTATCTCAGCACTTTAAATTAAAAAGGCTATCAAGCAGGCAAAATTGTCGTCGGCCCCTGGTCCGGATGGACTGCCAGCTTCCTATTATAAAAAATTATCGGATGTTCTGGTGTCTCATTTGGTGAAGTTCTTCAATGAACAGGGGGGAACCTTATACTTAGATCTAAATCAAGCATATCTTACGGTTATTCCCAAGCCCAATAAGGACCCAGGGGAAATTTCTATAGACCAATCTCTTTAATAAATAATGATTTAAAACTCCTAACTAAAGTTCTTGCTAATAGACTGAGCTCCTTTTTAACCTTCTATATTCATAAAGATCAGGTGGGTTTCATTGTGGGTAGGCAAGGCCCCGATCACATCAGATGGACAATTGACGTTGTCACATTGTTGCAGTCGGGGTGGGACGGCAGTCGGCCACAGTCCAGCCTTCTGCTATCTATTGATTTGCAGAAGGCCTTTGATTCAGTGTCTTGGCATTATCTATTCCCATTGCTAGAGAAATGGGGTTTTGGCCCCCTCTTTCTGAGCACGCTGCAGGCACTAGATGCCGCTCTATCACCACAAATTAAACTACAGGGCCACCTGTCTGATCCGATAGATATTTTTAAGGGCACCCGTCAGGGTTGTCCGCTGTCCCAACTGCTTTTCGCGTTAGCCATTGAGCCTTTGGCTATTGCTATTTGTGATAACGTAAACATTAATGGGGTGGGTTGTGGTGGACAGGAACATAAGTGCGCTCTATTTGCGGATGATCTGCTCTTGTTTATTACTTCTCCATTGACTACGCTCCCTAATGTCCTGACACTATTTAATCAATTCGCTGGAGTCTCTGGACTACGAGTTAACGCATCTAAATCATTAGCTCTTAATATCAATTTACCTCATGATTTGTGGTCTAGGTTACCCGATCATTTTGACTTCACCTGGTCCACAGGCAACCCTGTCTTCTCCCAATTGTACAAGAAAAATTATACTCCCTTATTTCGCCAACTTGGAAACGTTGGGACTCTTGTAATTTGTCATGGTTTGGCTGCATTCATGCAGTCAAAATGACACTGCTCCCTAAGATTTTATATTATTTTTGGGCCTTAGCTATACATAGGCCACATATTTTGAAATTCCAATCTTTAATGACTAAATTTATTTGGCACGGAAAACATCCTAGACCATTTTTGGAAGTCTAGGATGTTTTCCGTGCCAAATAAATGTAATCATTAAAGATTGGAATTTCAAAATATCTGGCCCCAGTCTTCCACAATCCCTATTTCCCACTAGGGGGATCCTCTAGAGCGTTTCATTGGTGGCAAGACAAGGGCCTATATCGTATAGCATAACTCTTTAAAGAACGTAAATCCCTTATGCTGACTTACAGTCGGGAGGTTTTGCGTATGCCACCTTCTGAATATTTTCACTACAGACAATTGCTACATTTTATAGGTTCCCTGAAAACGCCTGATTTGACGACTCCCTTTAAAACTAGCCACGAGGGAGCTCAATCCATACATGCTTTGCTTACAGCTCCCTGGACCGGAATTATGTCACATTCTGGCTCCCAGAACTTCTACAGGGCATGCAAGGGAGTTGTACAAGCAATGCACATATGGATGGAGCTCTGTCACAGCAGAGCAGCCCACACTGGATGCCAGGCTGAGGATCCACTATAGTTCTTGTAAGGTAGGGAGACTGGGTGGATCTTTAAAAAAAGAAAACATTTTTTTTGGAGTGGGTATGTGTGGTTCAGAATGTCTGAGAGTATGTGAGATTGTGCCTGTGGTGTGTGTCTGTCAGTGTTTTTGAGGGCCCGTTCACACTAGTACAGTGCGTTAATCGAACTATCCCGGGCGATTATCGCACTGTACCATGCAATCGCACCTACTACGTGTTCTGGTGTGGGTAGTGCATTCCTTTGCCATTCACTTGAATGGCACCCCAAACATACCTCCCACCCACAGTTCAATGGCCCGCACCAGAATGCGCGGTACCGCAATGTCGTGCGTTCCATTGCAGTGCGACCTGGGTCGCAACCTAATGACCAAGGACAAATGTGGGTCTGGAGGTTACGCAGGTTGAGAACCACTGGTCTAGATGGTATCTAGTTCCTGCCAGACTGGCGAGAATATTTCCGGACATCTTCCCTAATTGTTTCTGGGGCTGTGCTCACCCTGGCACGATGTATCACATATGGTGGCTCTGCCCTAAGTTATGACCTTTTTGGAATAGGCTTTATGCTTTGATATACAGAGTCACTGGGGTGCGGATTCCACAAGACCCTCAATATGTCTTACTGAATTGCCTGATTCCAGGGCTCCCCAAGGCTCTGGATAAATTGATTGATTTCTTCCTTTTGGCCGCTAAGATAACCATAGCTGGAGCCTGGAAGTCACTGTCCATTCCATTCCACTGTGTTAAACAAAAACTGACGTGGATTATGATCCATGAGAAGCTTCACAGCATCCTCCGAGACACTGAACGACGCTTTGAATTGATTTGGACTCCTTGGATGCTATATCCTGGGGTGATGGAAGCACTGTGAAACCTTTCTTTGTATATGGGTTAGGATGCTGTATTTGGGGTGGACCCTCTCTTATCTGACTCGTTACCTTTACTTATGTTTCTGTCGCTATCCACTTTCTTTCCCTTTCCCTTTCCTCCTTTCTCCTTCCTTTCTCTTTCTGGCTCATAACTATGGGCTGTCACACACAATGGTGTGACTTGGAGCGTCTTCTGACACTTTGATTACGGAGAATGTATTTCAGATGTTTATTTTGATGAGTTTGGTTCCCTATGCCGGTCGCTTTTCACCGATTATTTTGGTTTTGTTGTTTTAGACATGGGACAAAATGGCATTTGCGGTCCGATTGATCTGTTATGTTTTGATGTTTCAAATTGCATTTTATGCTTCTCCGATGTAACCTTCTCCTAAATACCTGATTTTTAATTTGGGAGGCTGCGGGACACTTTCGCAATGCACTTCATTTTTATACACTGTGCTGTTTATTTGTTTTATTGGCGTTATTGTATTTTAAAAAATAAATAAATACTTTGAAAGATAAATGTTGTGCCTGGGGGGTCCCCTAAACTTGCATGTAAAGTGGCAAATCTGTACGATGTATAAAACTTGCTGCAGCAAAACTGACATTTCTAAAGAAAATAAAGTGTGCAGTTCCCCCTCCCAAACAATACCAGATCCTTTAGGTGTGGTAGGAATCTTAGGCGAGACCAATTTTTTTTTTACAAAGCGCGGGGTTCACCCAAAAAGTCATACCAGACCCTTTAGGTCTGCTAGGAATATTTAGGAGGGAGCCCGTGTAAAAAAAAAAAAAGTGTGTGGGCTTCCCCCTTAAAGTCATACCAGGGCCTTAAGGTCTGGTAGGAATGTTAAGGAGGGACCCCACCCCAAAAAATGGGGAATATTTTATAGGTTCCCTGAAAACGCCTGATTTGACGACTCCCTTTAAAACTAGCCACGAGGGAGCTCAATCCATACATGCTTTGCTTACAGCTCCCTGGACCGGAATTATGTCACATTCTGGCTCCCAGAACTTCTACAGGGCATGCAAGGGAGTTGTACAAGCAATGCACATATGGATGGAGCTCTGTCACAGCAGAGCAGCCCACACTGGATGCCAGGCTGAGGATCCACTATAGTTCTTGTAAGGTAGGGAGACTGGGTGGATCTTTAAAAAAAGAAAACATTTTTTTTGGAGTGGGTATGTGTGGTTCAGAATGTCTGAGAGTATGTGAGATTGTGCCTGTGGTGTGTGTCTGTCAGTGTTTTTGAGGGCCCGTTCACACTAGTACAGTGCGTTAATCGAACTATCCCGGGCGATTATCGCACTGTACCATGCAATCGCACCTACTACGTGTTCTGGTGTGGGTAGTGCATTCCTTTGCCATTCACTTGAATGGCACCCCAAACATACCTCCCACCCACAGTTCAATGGCCCGCACCAGAATGCGCGGTACCGCAATGTCGTGCGTTCCATTGCAGTGCGACCTGGGTCGCAACCTAATGACCAAGGACAAATGTGGGTCTGGAGGTTACGCAGGTTGAGAACCACTGGTCTAGATGGTATCTAGTTCCTGCCAGACTGGCGAGAATATTTCCGGACATCTTCCCTAATTGTTTCTGGGGCTGTGCTCACCCTGGCACGATGTATCACATATGGTGGCTCTGCCCTAAGTTATGACCTTTTTGGAATAGGCTTTATGCTTTGATATACAGAGTCACTGGGGTGCGGATTCCACAAGACCCTCAATATGTCTTACTGAATTGCCTGATTCCAGGGCTCCCCAAGGCTCTGGATAAATTGATTGATTTCTTCCTTTTGGCCGCTAAGATAACCATAGCTGGAGCCTGGAAGTCACTGTCCATTCCATTCCACTGTGTTAAACAAAAACTGACGTGGATTATGATCCATGAGAAGCTTCACAGCATCCTCCGAGACACTGAACGACGCTTTGAATTGATTTGGACTCCTTGGATGCTATATCCTGGGGTGATGGAAGCACTGTGAAACCTTTCTTTGTATATGGGTTAGGATGCTGTATTTGGGGTGGACCCTCTCTTATCTGACTCGTTACCTTTACTTATGTTTCTGTCGCTATCCACTTTCTTTCCCTTTCCCTTTCCTCCTTTCTCCTTCCTTTCTCTTTCTGGCTCATAACTATGGGCTGTCACACACAATGGTGTGACTTGGAGCGTCTTCTGACACTTTGATTACGGAGAATGTATTTCAGATGTTTATTTTGATGAGTTTGGTTCCCTATGCCGGTCGCTTTTCACCGATTATTTTGGTTTTGTTGTTTTAGACATGGGACAAAATGGCATTTGCGGTCCGATTGATCTGTTATGTTTTGATGTTTCAAATTGCATTTTATGCTTCTCCGATGTAACCTTCTCCTAAATACCTGATTTTTAATTTGGGAGGCTGCGGGACACTTTCGCAATGCACTTCATTTTTATACACTGTGCTGTTTATTTGTTTTATTGGCGTTATTGTATTTTAAAAAATAAATAAATACTTTGAAAGATAAATGTTGTGCCTGGGGGGTCCCCTAAACTTGCATGTAAAGTGGCAAATCTGTACGATGTATAAAACTTGCTGCAGCAAAACTGACATTTCTAAAGAAAATAAAGTGTGCAGTTCCCCCTCCCAAACAATACCAGATCCTTTAGGTGTGGTAGGAATCTTAGGCGAGACCAATTTTTTTTTTACAAAGCGCGGGGTTCACCCAAAAAGTCATACCAGACCCTTTAGGTCTGCTAGGAATATTTAGGAGGGAGCCCGTGTAAAAAAAAAAAAAGTGTGTGGGCTTCCCCCTTAAAGTCATACCAGGGCCTTAAGGTCTGGTAGGAATGTTAAGGAGGGACCCCACCCCAAAAAATGGGGAATAGGGAGTCCCCCCTAAAACTCCATACCAGACCCTTGATCCGAGCATAGGCCTGGCAGGGCCGGAAGCTAGCCCCCCCCCCCTCCCACCACACATGCCCTTGGCACTGGGAGGGTGCTTTTCCAGGGTCGCCCCTGGAAAAGCACCTTGTCCCCGTGCCGATGGGGACACGGGCCTCTTTCCCACACGCCCTGGGCGTAGGTTGTGGGGGTGCCGGCAGGGGGCTTATTCACATCAGGGCACCCAGATGCCGCCTCCCCCCTCGTGAATGAATAAGGGGTACCCCTACCCATTCACTAAAGGATTAAACAAAATTGTAAATAAAGTCCAGACTTTTGAAAATACCCTTTATTTGGAAAAAAAAGTAAAAAACATGTTTTTGACAAGTCTTTTATTTAAAAAAAAAAAACAACCCAAAAATTGATCCACCGATGTAATCCAATGTCAATCACGACGTCCAGCATTGTCCATGATGACGACTCGAAGAAATAAAAAATAAATAGAAATATTTTTTTTTAAACCAACAAGCGACGAACACCTGCCGCTGAATAGCATTTTGACAGATGCCGGTAACATATAAACATTTGAGTGGGGCTAGCAGTGACAGCCAGCTCCGCCCACCTGTTTACAGTTGTAACAGTGTGAGCCATGATTGGGCAGAGTCATGACTTTGCCCAATCATGGCCCTCACTGTTCTCTGTGCCCCGATTGGGCAAAGTCTTGCACCTGGCATGCTTTAGCCAATCAGGGATCACAAGGCACAGTTCCTTGAGCGGGGTGATCGGCTGGTGAACAGCCAGCTGAACACCCTGACAATGTGTGTTCGGCGAACACACGAACAGCCGACGTTCGGTTCAAACATCGCGCCCAACCCTAATTAACCATCACTGTAGCTTCACTAGTTGTGAAGTATATCATATGTTCAGTCTGCTGGGGGAGGGAAGAGGTGGCATAAAATGCACTAAAACTCCTTTAAAGCAACTCTGTCACTGGAAAGGACGAAGGTCAAACTCCTGAGGGTATACAATGAAGACAATACAAACTGGCCAAATGTGAGGCTGTTCAAATCCACTTTAAGATAGTGTTGGAGCTTACCACGACACCACACAATCATTTTGATGTGCAGTCTTACTGTCAAATGGGAATGTGCGGGAGGCAGGAAAGGACGGGCAAGTTTTGGCACTATTAATAAGTGTCAAAGCTTCGGACCATCCGGAGATTTGGCCATCAAAGGAAAGTTTGGGAGGCTGCAGCCTACACTTTATACCAACAAGCAGGTTTCCCTGATGGCCCTTTTCGACTATTCCACCCTGCCTGCATTTTCGAAAAAAAATCCAAGCTGCAAAGAAACAAAAATAGTACCGTTTCCAACTATGTGTTTCTATGGGGTGACGTTTAGATATGAAGTCTGCAGCTTTTTCCCTCATAAAAATATATGCATGATGGTTTTTCATGCTATTATGCAAAGCACATGCAAACTAAAAGCAAAATCTATGGAAACTGGTAGCATGGATGCAAAATGTGTTATTTTTAAACAAAGCAATGTAACATTCAGCTAAGTTTCAAACCAGTTGTACGCCAGAAGCTTTTGCTGTGGCAGGAGAAGATTGTGTATTATACAAAACAAAAGCATTGTAAAAATAGATGCATAGGAAGTTATGAGAGACTAATACACATGAACTGTAAATGAATAACAAGACATTTTTAACCACTTCCTGTCCAGGCCATTTTTCAGTATTCAGCACTGCGGTACTTTGGATTAAATTGTTTCCGTCATGCAACGCTGTACTGAAATTAATTTTATAAACAATTTTGGGGACAGATAGAGCTTTCTTTTGGTGGCATTGAATTACCACTGCGGTTTTTATTTTTTACTATATTAAGGAACAATTACCGTACATTTTGAAAACAAAACTGTTTCCCCTATTTTAAATTATGAAACATTTAAAAATACCCAATTTTTTGGTAAAATATAAAAGTCGGATAAATAGTCACCAAACATCCCAAGCCTCAAAATTGTGCGCGCCCGCGAAACCTCAAAAAACGACAATACCCAAAATGTGCCATAGGCGACGCTTTACAAGCTTTTACCGCTCATCACTTTAAGTGTTTTTTCAGTGACTGATGGCCCTAAAATTATTGTTCTCACTCCGAAGTTTGCGGCGATATGTAACATTGTACCGCTATTGCCGCTTTCGCGTGTTGGCGCACCCCACGCATATTTACGTTTTTATATGCGTATACGTGAGGGTGGGGGGACTTGAAATTATTTTTTTTTTCATTTCTTTATATGTGACTTTTATTTTTTATTTTTTTACACTTAACGTTATTGCTATCACATAGGGTAATAATTACCGTATGTGATAGCACAGGCACACTGACAGGTCCTCTTCATGGAGACATTAGGGGTTTCTAAGACCCCTAATGTCACCTGGGGACCTCCAAAGAAGCTGATGAAGCAGAGATCTGCTTCATCAGCTTCTTCTCTCTGGCTATAGCAGCCAGAGGACTGAGTACGGAGGGAGATCAGAAAGGAAGAAGATGCTAATCTCCCTCCCATCTTCCTCCTGACACCCTCCCGAGCCGTTCCCAGGCCGCAGATGGGGCAGCGGATCTGGGGATTGAGGGTGAGGGTGCAGGAGGGGTGGGCGGCGGCACTCGAGGAGGGGGGGCGCGCACAGGCAGCACATACAAGCGATCGGACAGCTATAGAGCCGCTGATTGCTTGTATGTGTAACAGTTGATAACGGCTGTAGAGATTCCCAATGGGACTCTTCTCGCGCGCTAGCGAGTGAGTGAGCAGAGCAGCGCCTACTAGCGAGCAGAAAAAAAACCACGTTCATTTACATGACCCTGCCAGGAAGGATCCGCAAGGCGTTAAGAATACAGAGCAGCTCATTACTATTATCCCATTTACACCCAGAACTATAGCCAACAGCTAACAGCCAGCTCATTGTAAATCACTAACAGGGTTATTCACAAAGGAGCCGAAGGATCCAGCCTTCGGTTCAGTCAAGCCGAAGAGCTGCTGTAAGGGCTATTCATAATAGCCCATACAGCAGCCGAAGGCAGCCAAGTGGCTCAGCCGAGCCAAAGGCATATGTTTCGGCTCGACTGAGCCGAAGTGACAGCTGAAGCGGGGCGAATGGCCTGCCAAAAGTCGGCCATAAGCCCCGCTCAGCTGGCTCCGCCCAGTTGTAATGACAGATCAGTGTCCCCAAATGACCTAGGAACGCTGATCTGTCATTAAACAATAACAACTGGGCGGAGCCGGCCGTGACGTCACGACCGGCTCCGACCAGTTGTTGTTGTTCATTGGCCGGGACCTGCTAGAAGAGTCTAGCAGGTTCTGGCCAATAGGACGCAGTTGGGCGGAGCTAGTTGTCACTGCTAGCTCCTCCCAATTGTTTGTTTTTTTATAATTTTTTTACTTTTTTAAAATATCTTCATTTGTTTTTTTACTTTTACCATTTGTTTACATTTTTAAAATATTTTTTCAACCTTTTTTTTTTTTAAACTCTTTTCACTGATTTTCTATTCTGCACGGTACCACTGAGGTACCGAGCAGAATAGCCAAGCCGAATGCCGCTCGCTTGACTACTAGAATAGGGGCGAACGGCAGAGAGTGAGCTGCCAGAGCTTTGGCTCAGCTGATCCAGATGTTGGATTGGCTGAGTCGAACACATCAGTCGATGTACGGCTGATTTCAGCCGATGTATGGCTGAAATCTGCCGTACTGAGTCGGAGTGAATAGCCGAACGCAGTTTGGCTCACTTCACTTCGACTGGGTTATTGAATATGTGAATAACCCCTAAGTCAGCCTATACTCTACGGCAATATGGATACGGTATTAAAAGGGGAAATATCACACTGCTGTATAGTTTCCCACTGAGCTGAGTATATTTAGTAAGACTTAAAAAAGTTCACATGACCATCAAGTTCAACCAAAAAAAAAAAATACTTAACCAGTGGTTGATCCAGAGGAAATCAAACATTTCTTTTAAAGCAGAACCTAAT
>NW_017306958.1:0-14289 GCF_000935625.1 Nanorana parkeri | reverse complement strand
ATTTACACACCCCAGCAAATTCAGATGTTCCAATAATCTCTATCTCTATAGGTGTATAAAATCAAGCACTTAGGCATGCAGACTGCTTCTACAAACATGTTTGAAAGAATGGGTGGCTCTCAGGAGGTCAGTGAATTTAAGCATAGTACAGTGATAGGTTTCCACCTGTACAATAAGTCCATCCGTGACATTTCCTTGCTATTAAATATTCCACGGTCAACTGTTAGTGGTATTATAACAAAGTGGAAGCAACTGGGAACAATAGCAAATAGCCACAAAGTGGTAGACCACGTAAAATGACAGAGCAGGGTCAGCGCATGCTGAAGCGCACAGAAGTTGCCAACTGTCTTTAGAGTCAATAGCTACAGACCTCCAAACTTCATGTGGCTTTCAGATTGGCACAACAACAGTGCGTAGAGAGCTTCATGGAATGGGTTTCCATGGCTGAGCAGCTGCATCCAAGCCTTACATCACCAAGTGCAATGCAAAGCGTCAGATGCAGTGGTGTAAAGCACACAACCACTGGACTCTAGAGAAGTGGAGACGTGTTCTCTGGATCGACGAATCACGCTTCTCTGTCTGGCACTCCGATGGATGTGTCTGGGTTTGGCGGTTGCCAGGGGAACGGTATTTGCTTGACTGCATTGTGCCAGGTGTAAAGTTTGGTGGAGGGGGGATTATGGTGTGGGGTTGTTTTTCAGGAGTTGGGCTTTGGCCCCATAGTTCCAGTGAAGGGAAATCTTAAGGCATCAGCATACCAAGACATTTTTTTTATTTTACAGAAATATATGAGAATGTCATGCTCCCAACTTTGTGGGAACAGTTTGGGGATGAGTGAGTTTGGGGTGGAGGAACTTGACTGGCCTGCACAGAGTCCGGATCTCAACCCGATAGAACACCTTTGGGATGAATAAGAGCGGAAACTGCAAGCCAGGCCTTCTCGTCCAACATTGGTACCTGACCTCACAAATGCGCTTCTGGAAGAATGGTCAAACATTCCCATAGACACACTCCTAAACCTTGTGCACAGCCGTCCCAGAAGAGTTGAAGCTGTTATAGATGGAAATGGTGGGCCAACTTAATATTGAACCCTACGAACTAAGACTGGGATGCCATTAAACGTCATGTGTGTGTAAAGGCAGGCGTCCCAATACTTTTGGCAATATAGTGTATACACACACATACACAGTGCATTAAGGACTACTTCCAGCATTTTAAAACAATCTACTGAGACTGACAGTTACTGTGGAAAACTATTCCACATTTGTAAAGTTGTTACGGTAAAGAAGCCTTTTCAAATGTAGAGATTAAATGTATTTTCCTTTATTTGCAGAACAGCTTTCCATTAGGCTAACTCTACAGACAATGTATGTATCTATACTTTAAGTAAAGCACAACCATCATTTGGCACTACTAACACAGATGGGAGAACTTGTGTTTCTAATGAGCAATTGAAACTAACTCCATGTAGATTCCTTACGTTTTAGGAAGGCTATACTGTGCCTCACAAACCAGCAGATATAGAGTTGGCCCGTGATTTGCATGGCTCTGTCGAATATCCTAAATTAATTGTGAGGAAAGTGAGACATTTAGATACTTTGTTTTACAAAGGCCATGCTGTGCTTTGCACGATTTTAGTGGAGGAATTACTGGTTCCTTTGAGTCCACCTTCCCATAACCTGTCAGGTTATAATTTTTTGTTGGTCCCCAGGTCCTATTCTATAAATACCATGCTTTCCATCCACTGAATTGATGATGGCCAACAAGCTTGGCCAACAAGCTTGAAACAAATTTAAACAGTTTGGAATAAATGGCTCTGTAATGTTTGGCTGTATCTGAAAACCAACAATTCTGGATGCACAGCTAGCACAGGGGCAAAAATGAAGCGATTTATATTGATGTAAACAGAGAAACAAACATTTTAAAACTATAACGCAAATTGATAAAATTACTCACGGTAGACTATGCAACTCATTCAAAACCCTTTCTACTTGCTATCTGAATCAATTTTGTGAAATTCTGTGTTCTACAGATATACACTTTGTTATGATTACCATTATTGCAGTATTTTCTAATCATGTTTGCATAAATCAAACACACATATGCTTAGCAGGCAAATACACACACAAACACGGAAACACACATCCAAACAGGCTCCCATCTCCTCTTCTACTCTTTTCCTAGGCCTAGCACTACACAGACTTTTAGTAGCTAAATCAAACTACTAAAATCCTATGAAATTGATCTCTTATGCAGCAGTTCATGTTCATTTAAGGCCCCATTCACATTTAAAATGGGGACAATTGCATTAATATCATGAATTGTTTACTTGTGAATATGGGCCCTAATGTGAGCTGCTACCAACTGAGTTATTGATCTAGCAAAACTATTAAATGTAGCAATTTAATTTTATGGCATAAACGGTTTGCAATTATTCTCCTCTCTTCTCCTCCATAGAGGGGATTAATCACTAAAAAAAAACACAGTTTTGGGCGATTCTTATGCGATTTTTAATGATCCAGTATACACCATGGGCTTAATCCTAAGAATAACCCAACAATCTTCTGCAGGAGCAGAAAATAGTGATTTAATCTTTATGAGATATTTTCTGTTTGAAAATCACTCATGTAGCACTACTTGTCTTTTCCCAGTTTACCATTGGAGACACTAAAGCTGGCCCCACACTATTAGATATTTTTTTTTTTATTCAGTCTGACAGGGCCAACCATTTAGCGAATTTCACTCAGTGTATGGCCGGCTAAAGGGAGGTGGGCAGGGATTAGCACTACACTAAGCACTCAAGTAAACTAAGTCTATGTGCTTCAGCTATTTTTTTTACTCGGACAACTATATGAGGTCAGGTGTAGATGTGGGATGTGGGGCCCCAGGCACAAGACCTAGTACCATAAATATGTCTTGTAACTTTCGGACACATGATCCAGCTATTCTGCTTCCTTTTTCAAAAGATGTAGCTTAGGAGGAAGAATTTCTGTAGATCAGGCTGGTAATTTGAGTTTGTTATGTTACACTTAGAGGAAATTTGCTCTGCAAAACATTTCATAGTTA
This sequence comes from Nanorana parkeri, assembly GCF_000935625.1. NCBI lineage: Eukaryota > Metazoa > Chordata > Amphibia > Anura > Dicroglossidae > Nanorana > Nanorana parkeri. The sequence goes on along the minus strand of NW_017306958.1, from coordinate 11,223 downwards.
TGACATATGAAGGTATTATGCTGTCAATCAGGAATGAGAGATGGAGAGATGCTGATATTTCTGGAGGGCTGGCACCTTTCTGCACATCATGTCAGTTGAAGCAACCGCACTAATGGTAAAGTAAGTTTTACATTTTTAATAAAAACTGTTCCTATTTAATGCTTTAACCTTAGCCGGCCCCCTAATTAACTCCTTCTTCCTCAACAATTTTTTTAAATTTGCTTAAATTGGTTTTTCTTGTCATATGTTATCTTGTCATATGTTAACATTTTCATCTATTTTTTTTCATTATTTTCTGTAGTGTTGCATTTCAAAAATAGACAACTTAAAAAAGCCTTTAATTACATAGTTACATAGTATTTGAGGTTGAATAAAGACACAGGTCCATCAGGTTCTACCTTTGCATGTCTGTGTGTGGTGTGTTGTGCATGCATGTGTGTATATGAGTCCCTGTGTGGTCTTAGTTTAGAGTACCTGGTCAGAGTACCTGGTAGGGCGATTATGCCTTGTTCTGTATCTATTCTGGCCTGAAGATATACAAGGTCCTGAGTTGGAACCAGATGGCTTTTCTCCCAGTTCACTATCCATCCAAATTCTTCAAGACTTTGATTTAGCAGGAGGATATCGTCGTGATAATGATATATGTAAACTCCACTTCTCTGAAACATGGCGACCAGAGCCAGAAGAACTTCCGTAAAGACTCTGAGATGTGGTGAGACCGAAAGGTAGGTAAATAAACTGAAAGTCCATTTTTGCCACAGAGAAACAAAGACATTTTTGAAAATCTGTATTAACCGGGACAATTGATAATAGCCAGTCTTCCAGTTAAACCACTTTCAGGATCGTTTGTAACGGTTCCATTTTGAAACGTTCCTTTCTCACATACCTGTTGAGATATGTCAGATCGATTACAGGCCTCCAGTCTCTTGTCTTTTTCTGTACTAAGAAGAGTGTTGAATAGATGCCTGAATAGCATTCCCGGTGGGGCACCAGCACAATAGCTCCTTAAGCTAATAAGTTCTCTACATAAGTCAGAAGTGCCTTTCTCTTGGTGCTGCACAAAGGCATCTTTTTTGGCAGAAAGCACATCCTGGGTGCTGTTCCAAATTTCCAAGAGTGACCCACTGAGATAGTTTCTAGTACCCAACGATCCGTAATACTGTCCGCCCAGATTCGCTGAAATTTGGAGAGCCTTGCTCCCACTTGGCAGGTTTAGGCGTGTGAACCATCAAAAGGACTTTTGTGTAGTCTGACCCGATGTTGAGAGTCTTCTTCTGCCTCGATGAAAAACCAGAGCTTCAAAATTATTTTCCTGGCCTGTAAGTTCTTTCCTGTGATGCTTTTCTGAAAAGCGCATTCTTCAGCCTCATCAACCTTTTATCTTGAGGAATAAACCCCGATTTACCACCAGTAGCTCTTACAATCGCGGTGTCTAGCTTATTACCGAACAGGGACTGACCCTCAAACAGAATTTTTTTTTACCTACCTTGTTTTGATAAAGGGTATGCAACCCATGGTCTAAGCCAAAGGGTTCTTCTCCCGGTAACTGCTGCTAGCATTACTCTTGACAATGATTTTATCATGTCAATGGAAGCCTCAGGGACAAATGTAGATGATAGCTTGATGTGCCTAAGAATAGCTGAAATCTCAGGTTTACTGAGATCGTCCAGCATTGCCGTCTCTAGGTTATCTGCCTAAACTTCCAGGGCCTTCGAAGTTGTCGCTACCGCAACTGCCGGTTTACAGGCTCCTCCTGCCAGCAAATAGATCTCTTTAGGATCCAAATCTACCAGTATGTCCAGCACATCCTTAAATAAAACCGCATTGTCTAATGGTAATGTAACGTACCTTGCTAGCCTCATTGGGGCCGCATCCACAGTAGGAGACGCCTCTAAGTATTTAACATCTTTATTTTTAAAAGGGTATATCTGTTTTTAAAAAATGACTTTTTCTCAACTTGACCCCACTCATCAAAAATATTGTCTTTTTATTTCTTCCATAAAAGGGAAAACAACATATTTATTTCTTAACATGCCCAAAGTATCTTTTCTTCTTCTCCGGCTGCTCCACCGGATCCTCCCAAAGGGCCTGTCTAACTGCCCTAATGAAGGGCTGAACTAAAGCGAAATCAAGGCCTTTGAATTGGTCAGCCTCTTCCTCTGAAGACGAGCTACCTGAATGCTCCCCAGAGATATCATCCTTCCACGCAGCAAGACATGTACCCAAGGTACCTGACACAGGATCTGGGTGTGGTAGTGCAGTTGCAGGTCAATCAGGCTGTTGTTTGAAAGCAAACTCTTTTAAAGTATCTTGAGAAACCTTTTTCATCAGTGAAATGGCTTGTAAATTAGCAGTTTCTTTGTCTCTCATTGCCTCAATAAAACATGCCTCACACGCTTTCTTGCCAGGTGGGGCTGGGTTAGGACATACCCAACATTTACTTGGAGGGGGTTTACTTGGAGAGTGATGCCGTTTACAACATGTACTTGGAGAGTGATGCCGTAAGTCAGAGGTGTATGGGGGTAGTTGCTGGCAATTGGAGGGAGATCTATTACGCATATCTCTGTCTCTGTGCTGGGAATAAATTCTATCCCTGGAGGGAGACCTGCACCTGATGGATAAGAATGACCTTTGTTCATTCCTGGAAGAGCGAGATAGTTCCTTTGAAGATCTGGGTGGGCTGTGATTGCAGCAATACACGAATTAGAAGTCATAACTCGAAAAAAATAGGTAAAAAGATGTGGGGAGTAGCCGCCTACCTACTCTGGTCTTTTTGGGGGGTTAGCTTGTCTGACATCATGCTATAAAAACAGGAGTGCCATTAGGAGAGAGCAGGCATAAATAGTGTTTAAATGAGCCTAATAAAAAAGGCATACCTTCCTGAGCAGAATGGTTGGTAAGGCAGCAACCGATAGGAGCAAAAAATCCACACAATTGCATAGCCAGCATAAGCACCGACAGACCTGTCAGCTGCAGAGTTTAAATAGACTGTCGGAGAAAAGGCTCCGCCTCCCCCATCACCGCCATCAGCCGACTTGCGCATGCGCCATAGGTGTCTCCTGAACTTCCTCCCGAAGGGAGCAGATTAGCTGACACTGCCCCGCGTTCCACACACACACCAGCCGGCCGCTTGGAGAGAAGAAAGAGGACATCGTACAACAACAACCCCCATTTTTCTCTGCAATTTATGCAGAATGACAGATACCCTCTGGAATGGCTTCACCGGGACTACACGCCCATGATAAGAGGGTGGACAGCAAGAGATTTACGCCTGCAAGGTAAGTGAATTGCTCCATCCGAAACTGTAAAGGAAAGAGGAACAAAAGAGGAACAGAAGGGCTTTTGGGAAGGTCAAATTTATGAGTTACGATCCTGTTAAAGGGGAGGAGGGTGGGATTAACCCATTTGTGTGCTGCCATGGAGCTGAAAGGAAACATACATTTACTTTTTGTAATAATGTTGTGGGGTTTGGAAACAAATGATCAGGCATGTGCATGGGATTCTGTTCACATGACATAAACTTTCAGTTTGCTTTGAATACTGCTGATAATTACTCTAGGTGACGGAGCCCAGAGTATTTAATGTTCCATTGCTGGTAAACACTAGCAATAGCTTATTGTCGGGTTGGATTTCATCCAACGGAACCTGTAGACCGACAATCTTGTGTTTCCAGAAGCAATACCATTATTATAAAAAAACATTTTCATGCTTTACTGGTTGTAAAATGGCTTTGAATATTATTACATGTGAGATGACTATATTTCTACTGATAAGAAACAAACGTATGATCAATAACTTGGACAGCGACAGCGACATTAAATTCTAGCATTGTATATTTTGCATGTGTAATTATTTTTTTGGTGTTACGTTATTGCTTTCCTTAAAGTGTTATTAAAGTGTTATTAAACCTTTTTTTTTTTAATTAGGAGGCTCACACTTACATGAATTTACTATTCTTCTTCTTTAAAGTTTTTTTATTTCTTCCTCCTCTAGCTGGTCCCCAAACCACTAGCCCACATGGCCTGTCTGCAGGTGTCTCCATCAGCTAGCCGGCTGCTGAAGAGACACCTGTGTGCACACATTTCTGGCTGTGGCCATGCCTAGCTTTGTACGTCCACAGACACACACTGCATGCAGCAAGCCACGCCCCTGCTCTCTCCACCACCCTTCTCCCAACAGATTGACCGACGGAAGAAGGAGCCTATTGATCCACTGCCCTCTGTACACTCCTACATAATTTGGGAACGCCGGAAAGGGCCATGGAAAGGTGCTGGGCATTTTTTACCTAAATTAGGGTAGCACACTTTATTTTTAAAACCAGAGGTAATAGGCCTGAATTGACCGTTGAAATAGCAGTAAAAAAAAGAGCTAAAATCTATAGGAAATTGTATTCTTGCAAAAAAACGAACAAAAAACCCCAAAACATATGATTCTGCACTACAGAGCCCAATGGGAACGACACCTCAATTGGAAAAGTTGGCAGCAAAAGGCAGGCCCTTCTCATTCCTCAAGGGTGCACAACAGTCACTTTTATTTAGAGAGCTTCTAATGCACCATTTTCCTTATCCTTATTCATCAAGGATGCATAGCAGCCACTTTCTTTTACAGTGCTGCTTATGTGCCCCTTTCTCCCGCTCCGGCGCAAGAAAGCATAGCAGCATTTCCTCCTCTCCCTCCTCTCCACTTTCCTCCCCCCTTCTTTTCTCTCTCTACTTCCCTTCACTTTTCCCTTTCTTTCTTTTTCTCTTTTTCCATTGTATTGCTGGTGGTTGTATCCCCTTTCGCTCTTTTACCTTCCTTATCTATCACTATGGAGTCGCTCTTTAGAGCTGCAATGGAAAAGATTCCTGCTCCTGTCAATCAGTCCACAGAATGCTTGCTTAAAAGGTTTGGAGTCCCGTCTCCCAAGAGTCCCACATACCAATGTTTTCCTGTTCCTCCTCCTCCTTTTCTGCTAATCCCACGATAGGTTGCTGGCTGCGAGGGAGGAGAGATGTGGTTCTGGCATGGAGGAGTCTAGCAAAATCAGAAAAGTCTGCACACCCGGGGGGCAAGGCTTACCCATGGCGCCGCGAAGACGCGTCTTCTTGGAGCTCTGCATCCGCCGGCACTGACCCACTCTCCAGGTGACGATATTATCCCTCTCTTTGCATGTCACGGCCACAGGGCAGCCAGGTGCAACTCCAGAGCTCCCGACAGTCCGCCCCGACAGGATTCTTTGCCCCCGCTGACCCCTCGAGCCGGGTAGGTGGATCGTCGCACATGGCGACTACCCGATCGGCGGCAGCAGGCCCCACTCCTTCTAAAGCCAAGTGCAAGGTGGCGGCACCTCTAAATGACGGGGCGGAGCGGACCCGCGATCGGGACCGGCCCCCATCCCCGTTGGAGGCTATGGCAGCGACGATCGTGGCGGCCCTCAGGCAGGAAGTGCAGGAAATTGGGCAGCGAGTGACATCCCTAGATGGACGTGTGTCCACATTGGAAGAATCTACGGCTTCTCTCACACAACGGATGTCGGCCCACTCAGATATGGGCACACAGATCACAACGGCTTTTCTCAGACTGAATGACGGCGAAAACCGCAACAAATGCAACAACCTGCGGCTGCAAGGTATCCCTGAAGCTACAACCTGCGATCCACAGTCCTGGCAATTCTCAACCATTACCTGGATAAACCCCCTGACGCGGTCATGGAATTGGATCGGGTACATCGAGTTCTGGGAGCTCCCTCACAGGCCACTGTCAACTCCCCGCCTCGTGATGTCCTATGCCAGGTCCACTTTTATGCGATCAAAGAGTAAATCTTGCGGCAAGCCTGGCACAAGGGGCCAATGTACTTCGATGGGGCTCCTATCCACATCATGCCTGACCTATCCAGACATACCCTCTGCATGCGACGATCCCTGCGGCCCTTGCTGGAGATCATCCGCTCCTCGGATGCCTCATACAGATGGGGGCACCCTTTCCATCTTATTGTGTGGAAGGGCGACGTCACATTCCAACTAAACCATCCTCAACAGCTGCCGACTATGTTCTCTTTCCTGGGGGTGGAGGCTATACCTATTCCGAACTGGCTGGACTTCTCCGAGGATCGACAGTCACCTGCCCCGCTCCCGCATGGAGCCCCCAGACCAGGGAGGTCCCGCAGCCGAGCCAGACGGCGCCCAGCACCTGGCCCTTCCCACACACGGAGCGAAGCCTGATGACCCATACTTCTGGTTGCTGAGTCGCAACCCCAGGTGTTTTTGTTACAATCCTTGTGTTTTACTGCTGTTTTAAGCGGGAACTGTCTCTTGTGTTGCTGTACCATTATAATCACTGAGGTTGGCCCCCTTTTGGACCTTTACCGGACCTAAAGTTTGGTCCTGTGGAGGTCTCAAGGACGGCCTCCTTGTCACTGCTATTCAAGCGGGTGGGGGGACACCTTTTACATTCCCATACGGTTCTTATATGCAGCCCTCATGGGGGGCACAGGGATACAGGTGGCGCAATTGGAGTTGGGGATGCAGTCATGGAGTGACCCCTGCACGGGGGGCTCGGGGGCGGCGTCCTCTCCCCTCATGGGCATCCAGGACACGGTTACTGGGGACTACTCTGTTTTACCATGCCTTGAACAATGACGTGGGGTTATGTTGCCGAGTTGATGCATCTCCTATACTGCTGTTGTTTTGACCACTGTTTTGTTACAACTTTACCCCCATAGGATATGCGTTCACACCCTAGTTGTACAGGGGTGTTCGCAATTTCAAGGTTTTGGCTGACCTGTAGTCAGTGTCAGCGACATTTTCTTCTTCCGACTTTTCTTACATATGCTCTACTTCCTTCTTTCTGTTTCTCCTCATTTCGCTCTTGTATCTTGGTCTCTTTCCCCTCCTCCCCCCCTCCTTTCCTTTTCAATCTCACCTGCCACCGGGCCCTGTGCATACCCGGTGGCGGGAATGGCTCCGCTCTCAATATATTCCCTGAATGCCAGGGGCCTGAACATCCCTGAAAAACGCTCTAGGCTGCTATCTGACTTGCGGGAAGCTAGGGCACAGGTGGCCTTTATTCAGGAAACACACTTCAAGATAGACGAGGCTCCCAAATTGGTCAATAGAGATTATTCAGTGGTGTATTATGCTGTGTCCCCGCTCTCCAAGTCTAAGGGTGTGAGCATCATGAGCTCCAGGTCGGTGGGTTGGACTTGTGTTGACCAACTAGTAGGCGAGATGGGTCGATATCTGGTGGTAAAGGGACGCTTAGGCGGGATCATGGTGACGCTGGCCAATGTGTATCTGCCCAACTCTGACCAGCTCCAGTTTCTAGACTTTTAACGTTGCCCTAGACCCTACTGTAGATACCTCCAGCTCAAATTAGCCCTCCAGCAACTTCATCTTATGGACGTGTGGCGGACCCTGTTCCCTGAGGGACGAGATTTTACCTACTACTCGACAGTCCACCAATCCTACTCGACGATTGATTACTTCCTGCTTCGCCACGCGGACCTGTCTAAGGTTCTCTTGGCAACTATAGGTTCACCTCTTCTATCCGACCACGCCCCGTGGGGACGTATCGACTTCACTGAGGGACTATTTCCGTACGAATGGCGAAGAAAGTGCTGACCCTCTGACTGTGTGGGAGGCACACAAATGTGCCATATGGGGCGTCCTCATCAAACACGGAGCGCGACGGAAACGGGAGAGTAATGCCCAAACCGAGGCCCTGCTAGACCGTCTCCGTAGACATCTCAGTACATAAGAAATCCCTCGCAGTGGTGACCTACAGGGAACTAGTGCAGGTTCGAGAGACTCTCAATGCTCATCTATTCGTGTAATGCGCCTAACTACTCTGTCAGGATCTCAACTGCAGAGTCGGGTTGCATCAACTGGAGCACGTCTCCTAGTTGATTGAATTTCGTAATGGGTGAAATCAGTCGGAGCTTCAGTGCCACTCTCAATCATAAAACGGAGAGTTTTGAAGCTACCAGCATCATTTATCACCGGATGTAAACTGAAATCATATTTAGCACGAAAGTAATTCTCGATATCATATAAGTACAATTTGTAATGGTAGGAATGCAGCACACGTCACATGGAGCAGTACATGGAATACCAGTATGAGGTTGATAGCAGTATGTGTGAGCAGTTAATACAGCAGTTATAGGTACATGCCCATTATGAGCACAGTATACACAGCAGTGATGGCAAAGCAGGTTTTTCCTAATAGCAGTAATGTACCAATCACTACATGCAGCTGGTAAAAGTAATGGTAGCAGTCTCTAGTACCAGAGCACACTGACAAGGGGTACTTGCGGTATTGTGAAGAGAGATCCTTCCACGGGTAGATCCCAAAACAAGGTTGTAGGGGAGAGGTTCCCTCCGTCTGCTGATTGTAGGTTCGTTCCAGGGGAGATAGCAGGGCGCACACTCGTTTAGTGGAACGCCGCTGCTATGCTCTTCCCCTGTATAAATAGGGCCGCCTTGATTGGACAGGGTCTGCCGGCCGTTGCGTTCCACTGTGGAACGCAAGCCACGCGTCTCGCTATGGAACACGTCGGCGTTGCGCTCCAGGGTGGAACGCAAGACGCCGAATCCATTACAATTCGTGAGAGTTAAGAGGCGCGCCACGTGGGGACGAAGGACTTTTTATGAGCATGCCAATAAACCAGGCAAACACTTAGCCGGAGCCTTACGTGGCCCGAAGTGTAAAACTTTCATCTCGCACCTAACTTCCAGACAGAGCTCCCAACTTACGCTTTCTGCAGACATGGCGGAGGAGTTCTTTGACTTTTATCGCCGACTGTACAACCTGCAGCCAGATCCCCTTTTACGGGAAGCACCGGCCCGATTGGCTGCGGTGGATTTGTACCTTCGACAATCCAGTCTCTCTACCCTCTCAGTGGAGGAAAAGGAGGGACTGGATCTTCCCATCTCCCCCGAAGAACTGCTGGTAGCGATACACCAGTCCAAGTCGGGTAAAGCCCCGGGATCGGACGGGTTCACGATCCCGTACTACCGTGGGTTTCAGGACCTCATTTTTTTTAAAGCCTACAACTCCATACTCGTGAACCATCCTGTCCCGGCGGACTCCCTGAGGGCACACGTCGTGGTGATTCCTAAGGAGGGGAAGGACCCCGCGCAATGCTAATAGCCCTACTTAATACTGACCTTAAATTGTTCGCGAAAATCCTAGCAAACAGGCTCTCGCCTGTCATACAACGATTAGTGCAAGATGACCAAGTGGGGTTTGTTTTGACTCAGGAGACCAGGGATAGCACCACTAGTGCCCTTAAAGTCATACATGGGGCTCGCTCCACCTCCTCCACGCTGATGATCCTATCCACAGATGCCGAAAAGGCGTTTGACATGGTGGACTGCATGTTTTTGCGGTCCACCCTTCAACACATCGGACTTAGCCCAAACATGTTAACATGGCTGCTCGCCTTACAGTATACTCTCACCCTACAGCGGCGATACGGGTTAATGAGACCAGATCTCCCTATTTCCCCCTCACGAATGGTACGAGACAGGGCTGCCTCTTATCCCTTGTCCCGATGGTACGGGGTCCCACGCGTTCTACACAAGATGAACCCAGCCATTCCCGATGTTTGCTGGAGATGCGGCTCACCAGGGGGTACTATGCTCCATATTTTCTGGAGCTGCCCCTCTTTGACCAGATTCTGGACAGAGGTGGGAAACATCATCAATAACCTGGTGACTCCGGAGCTGGATCCGGCGGTGTTCCTACTGCACATGAGCAAGCTAACACGACGTCAATACAGAGCATCCCTGTCTGTTAATTTGCTCAATGCCGCAAAAGCCTGCATCCCAGCACTCTGGAGGTCGACCCTGGCCCCATCAATGTGCCTATGGCTCACAAAGGTCAACGAGATCTATCTTATGGAGGATCTCACGTCCACTGTCCATAACACGGAGGAGTGGTTTCGCACCACTTGGAGATCATGACCTCGGAGGGTTAGGCTCTGGGGCACTTCTGGGGAGGGGAACCTGTGCCCTGGTCTTCTATCAAGTCTTGGGCCTGCCCAAAGGGAGCCTACAGCTGGATTATTCTTTTCAGGGGTGTTATGGGACACGCAGGTCCCTCTCTCCCACGCTCCACTCCCCTCTCTCTGTTCTACTAACCTTTACCTGCCTGGTACTTCAAACCTTCCCTTTTCTTCTTCTATCTACTTCACCCCTCGGGGTACTTGCCCTATTCGCCTTATTCTCAGAATGTATAATGTACTGCAGTAGCATTGATACAGTGCTTGGGGCTCAGTGCCTACCTAGTGTCAAGCGTTTCTGTGCTCTACACCAAATATGTGAGCTACGACAGGTAGGCCCTTTTCAAAGCACAAATATTACATAATATAAGGCGACCAATACATACACTTGAAATATGTTGTGTAACGTTTCTGACCAGTGGCAGATATTATGTTTTTTCTTCAGGATGAACTATACTGCTGCGCCACTGAATCTTGATGCAGCCTGACTCGTCTGAGATTTTGTTGAACTACTTGCTATGTTTGTTCTCTCATTGCAAATGCGTAACCACTGACTGCCTGCATGCAGTCCTTTATGATACGTATGAGTGTCAGATTACTATTTTGTTTAATAAACGCTGATTTCAACAAAAAAAGTCTGCACGCCCTTCTAAACCATGGGGGAAGGGCAGACAGCTTGAAGAGGAGAGGGAAAAATCAACTGCATGATCCCATGGCCATATGCTGCCCATCCTTCCCCAAATTTTCCTGAAAAGGGGAAAACAAACAGAGGTAATCTGTATTGAACTCTCTGCTGTCATAAACCTAATGTTGTGTTTGTGCCTATACACATTCATTTCACACATGTTATTTACTATATTTACACATTTACAAAATAAATGTGGCCATTTTCTCTGCCCCCATATAATCTGTTGGAAAATGACTGTCCCTTTTCACTTCCTCCTCCTCCTCAAGGGTGCATTGCAGCCATATATTTTAGGCCTATTAATGTGCCCCTTTCCTTCTGCACCTCCATTTCAAGAGCATGATTCCAAAAAAAAAAGTCAGAAAAATTGTACTGGCACCATGCATAGTATGTAAGCACTTTTACTAGTCTCCGTGGGATTCATCAGGCAGGTTTTTTTTTTTTAGCAAATAGTCTTTATTTGAATTTTATGAATAAGAAAAATACAATAAGACATTTTAGTCTGACCCCGTTATTAATACCCATACGTTGCATAACCTTGCAGAGCCAGTTCCAG
>NW_017306957.1:906850-910699 GCF_000935625.1 Nanorana parkeri | reverse complement strand
ACACGTCTCACCGCTCCATGCGCCAAGCCACGCCCCCCAAATGCCATCATTTAGAGCAGTGGTTCTCAACCTTAGTAAGGCCTTAATTCTTCTAAAGCATTCCGTGCCTCAACACTAACAAAAAGTTTATGTCCATGCATTAAAAGTATGGAAGGGCACAATATGTGTTTAAAAGATATTACAAATTGAGTGATTAATTGAATATAGGGTTGGACTTCACACTAAATAGTTGCTGGTAAATCTAAAGGAGATCAGGTAAATCTAAAAGTGCAATCAGGTTGTTACAGGTGGCCAGCTTAAAGCTTGGAAAGTAAAATGACATATGTGTTGACCAGATTTTATATTTAAAAAAAATGAAAATCCAGTTGTGGCTGATGTTGAAGAAAAGCCTCTCCAAATATTGTCCCTTTAATCAACAAAGGCTAGGTCAGGTTAGTGCTTACAAAGAAGCAGGATGGGTGTTCTTTTTCAAATGGTGATATATGAAATGACATACCTCTTAGAGCTAGTCTGTGTGTACAGTATAGTCACTTGCTGACTTGGCAGAATCCACAGCCAGCTGAACTCTTTAAGACACCAAAGTTGAATCCAATGTAGCTTTACTTCAGATAACTGCAATGTAGAGGATGTTTTTTTTCCAGTCTTTTGAAGCTGTGGAAGCCAAAGTCATTCCTAAGCCCTGTCTCTGAGGTGAAAAGTGAAACCTAACTGTACAGCAGAGAGAAGCAGGGAGTGTCTTGCTGGAGTCTCTGCTAATTAGCACCCATCAGGAAGGGGAACAGGGCAACATACCAAGGGCACAAAAACCAACAGGCTGCTGTGGCAGCACAATGGGTAACCATGGGCTTTAATGGACATCTAACACAGAACAATACCAAGGGCACCATTGGACTTCATATACAACAAGATGGGAACATTTGACATTCAACATAGATCAAAGTGGGCGTCTCTGACATCTTGCAAAAAGCAAGACAGGGATATGTGGATGGTGGTTCTAGAGCCTTTGCCTTCAAAAACAATTCAGAAATGGCATTTCCTTTCTAACATGTTCTCACATAAATAAAGAGTGCAGTGGATCATGGGGTCTCTGCAATACCACCAGATGGTAGTTAAAATTACATTTTCTGTTTTATGTGCTTTGTTGACTATGCAAAGGCAGTATGCAGGTATGTGTAAGGTATTTGCACTAATTAAAAAGTACTTTATTAATAATAATAGTATTATTATTATTATTTAGTAGTAGCTAAAATCAATACATTTTAATTGGTTACCACCTTTCCTTGCAAGGGGTTAATATGACATCATATAATAATATTAAATGCAAAGCCTCCGGCACATGGCACCTGTACAAATGGGTCTGTGCTCAACCAACTAATACATCCTGCTGAGTGATGTTATATTTCCTGCAGAAGTTCTGCCAAAGCGCCCTTTGCATCTTAAGCGTTGAGGTTTTCTTTTATTGGTTCAGAGTTGTTCCATTATGACATGTTGAGAAATAGCGACGTTCATAAAAGTCAAAGCTGTGCACATCTACATGCACCTGGCAGGTAAAGTGATGTAGAAACCAGTATAATTAGAAGTCATGTTATAGAGGTTGTTGTAGTTTTTTTATACAGTTATAATATCTATATGCTATGTGGCATAGTGTTTAACAGAGTTCTTCCTAACTGGTATCATTTTTCTCTACAGGAAAGTTCCACTGTTTGGTCTGGAAGCAATATGGAGGAATGGTGTGGCGGTAGGGCACATTCGTAGAGCTGACTTTGGTTTTGCCATTAACAAAACCATTGCTTATGGCTACATCAGGAACCCCGATGGGGGGCCGGTAAGTATAAGAGTACAATTTATCCTGAAGATCCTTTAGACTCTAAGAAAGTCAAAAAAACTTTAAGTACATTTCCCAAAAAAATTGTTATAAGTTCGCATTATTTAATATTTTTCAGAAGAAAACAACACAGACTGGTTTATAATGAGATGATTTTTATTTTCCACATATATGACACATGTTTTTTGTAGATTTCTATTTATTCATATAATAAGATATTTTTAAGACACGTTTTTATGACAACTGTTATAACTTGTTACACAATAATTTATTATATACACACACTTTTTCATGATTGTGTGACACAGAGGTGACATCACTCTGATCCTTATCGTTATTGAATTTCCTGAAGGGTATTTAGCGCTGTACATTTCGTTACATTATAATTCTGGAGGCTTTTAGCCTGAGTTCAGCAGCTTTTCCCCCTACCCTTTGGTCTTAGAATTTTTATGGAATTGTAACCCTATGGTCATATTAATCTTAATATCAATTTTAAATTGTAAACCTTTTTTACGCACTTTTATTAATTCCATTAGCGCAAGTTAGTTTAGATCACACCACATACTAGTTACCGGTGGAGCAGCTTGTCACATTTTCCTTGTAGTAGTTGAGGTCACACCTATGACAGGTCTGCAATGGCACTGGGCAAATCTGTTCCTCTGAAGAGAGCCGCTGAGCCTGTGTCCCCTGTAGCAGGGGCGGACTGGGCCGGGGGGCAGAGTGGCAATTGCCCCCCGGGCCTCTCTGATGCCATCGTGAACCGCCGCTGCCACCTGCACCCGGCCAGCCGCCCGCCCTCCGCATCCACTGACCACCTGGCGGTCCGCATTGGCCACCTGAGAGCCTAATTAGGGAACCACCTCTGCTGCACACACACGCACCCATGAAACTCTCTGGACCCCAGGTGAGAGCCCGCATAGCCCACCTGAGACCCTTTAGACATCAGGTGGAGAACCCAGAGCAACAGAGTATGTAGCTTCATATTATTCTGCATTGCGCTGTGCAATGTATTGCTGGGATTTGTAGTCCTCTATAGCTGATGGTAGTCATTATTGCTGGGATTTATAGTCCGCTATAGCTGATGGTATTCTGCATTGTTGTGTAATGTATTGCTGGGAATTGTAGTTCTCTAAAGCCAATGCCATTCTGCAATGCTGTACAATGTATTTCTGAGTTAGTGGCAGAACTACCAGGGTCGCAGCAGTCATGCACGCGCACAGCCCTGACGTGGCATCCCTCCACTACCAGTGTGCTTTACATTTCCTAAACCGATAAATACATTCACACTACTGTTACATGGATGGCAAAAGTGGCAGACGGGCGGGGAGAAGGCGGGGGAAGAGGCAAAGCGGGAGGGGGGGTCAAGTTGCCGCACCATGGGCCTCTGGGTTGTACTTGCCTCCTGGGCTAAAAGTTGCCAGTCAGCCCCTGCCCTGTAGCCTCCATTTCCCGTACTTCGCTGACAAGAGATTTGTGACACATATTTTTTCAAGTTGTTCTTATCACATGAATGTCATTCGTCTTTAATTTTTTCAAAAAAAACAAACAGTAATAGGCGTTTTAAATCTTTGTCTGGTGCTCTTTGGATGTATATGTAACCATCATGCCAAACAAAGGCATTGGAAAAAAATCGGGCTGGAAAATGTCAGTTTATGTCAGTTTAAGGAGGAAAGACCGCAGTAAGTCGGCACATAAAAAAAAAAAAAGACATCCCCTGAAAATAAGACCTAGTGTGTTGTTTGGGGGCAAAAACAATATAAGACAGTGTCTTATTTTCGGGGAAACACGGTAGAAAGCAATCATCACTAAATATACATAACAACACCTAACTGTACTAACGAAAATTAGTACAATATGCAATATCGCCACAGCCTTCAATTCAATATACCCAAAATATGCAACACAATATAATAATAAGAAAGGCTCTGAGAACACAAAACATGCGTTAAATAAATTAAACACCACTGTGAATCATCACTTAATGGCTCGTTTCTACCCACTTTGGCTCTCATGAGGTTTTATAG
>NW_017306957.1:905177-906125 GCF_000935625.1 Nanorana parkeri | reverse complement strand
AAATATAAAAAAATTTAAAAGTTTATTAAAAAAAAAAATATTTAAAAAAATTGAAAAAATAAAAAACCTTTTCGGTATCGGTTTCGGCCTGACATTTTTTTTTATTTCGGTTTCGTTTCGGTTTTAAAAATCCCATTTCGGTGCACCTCTAATTGCAACACATAAAGATAAATCACCTCATTACATTTTAAAACTTATTTAAAAATCGCATAGCTTCTCTTACATGTTATGTACGATGGATCATGATTTAACCTATTCATGTTAGCAGGGGAGAATTGTAAATCTATGGCAGTAATGTAGTGGAGGTGTGTGCTATATATATGTACTACATATACATTACACACGTCCATAACACTATAACAATAGATTTACAGCCAGCCCTGTCCCAGCTTCCCTCACTCACAGTTTCACTCCGATCCCTGTAGCCTCACGCGGTGCCTCTTGAAGTCGTCGCTGGGCAGGATCGCTGCATCGCGTCTCGGTGCTCAGCTTGTGAGAGGCGCTCACAATTCTGCCCTGCTAACATGAATAGGTTAAATCATGATCCATAGTACATATACAGCACACACGTCCACTACACTGCAGTAATAGAGTTACAATTATCCCCTGCTAACATGAATGTGTTAAATGATCCGTAGTACAACTACATGTTATGTACTATGGATCTTTTAACCTATCCATGTTAGCAGGGGATAATTTTAAATCTATTGCTGTAGTGCAGTGGAGGTGTGTAACGTACATGTACTATGTACTACATATAGAGTATACACTGCAGACAATAGATTTACAATTATCCTCGGCTAACATGAATGGGTTAAATGATCTATAGTACATAACATGTAGTTGTACTATGGATCATTTAACCCATTAATATTAGCAGGGGATCATTGTGAATCTATTGCCGGCAGTGTATTGGGAATGTGTACTGTATATATGTACTACATATAG
>NW_017306957.1:893985-905072 GCF_000935625.1 Nanorana parkeri | reverse complement strand
GGCCAGCTAAATTAGGACCCCACCTGGAGCTCCTCCCACCGGACCAGCGCTGACTCGCCGCTGCCCTCCCGCACCAAAGGTAAGTGAAGAAAAAAAAAACATAGCGCAAGCATCGGGGCATTTTGACAAGTACAAGTACTTGTCAAAATGCCCTGTTTTTTCCGCCCTCACCCTGTAGTGCCCTCAGGCGGCCGCTTGACTTGTCTTGCGGTAGCGCCGGGCCTGCGTGGCACTACAGACAACAGGCAGATGTCAATCCAACCTTCTCAGGCAGGGCCGGTGTAAGGATTTTTGCCTACACAGGTGAAGGTAGATTTTTGTGCCCTTCCCCCCCGTGTGCCCTTATTTGGCTGCCTATACATCCTTGCACTAGCCTGGACCACATTGCTAGGGTGTAACACGGCCAAATTGCAACCCCTCCAACCCTTAGCTGAATCACAGGGTCCTTTTCCCCACAGGCTGCTTTTTTTTAAAGTTGTGCGGCTGTGCGTGGCTCCACCAACACAGCCACATCATCCATACCGCCTGCCATCTTTTTTTTAATGTGTGCGTTCACAGGGGCTGGGGACTTAAATGTTTTGGGGGATTTTTAATTTTAGTTAATTTCACTTTATTTTTTTTAAACCTTTTTTTTTTTTTTTTTTTACTTCATTGCTGGGAGCAACACCCAGCCTGCTATTGGATATTTCAAATTGCAATAGCCAATAACAGACTGGCTACAGCACCCACCCACTGCCTGCTGTCAATCACCAGAGGAGGGACCTGAAGGAGAAAGTTCTCCATAAGGTCCTCCTCTGCTTATTGTCAGCAGGCAAGGGGTGGATGTTATTGACTACTGCAATTTAAAAGAGCATTGCGGCACGGGGGAAGGAAACTCGCAGACTGTCGGAGGTTTCTCCTTACAGGCTGTAATCGGCTGTCTGTCCCCTCTAACACTGATCGCTGCAGCCGATTACAGCCTGTAAGTAGAAACCGCTGACAGTCTGTGAGTCTGCAGCGGGGGGAACGGGATGGGCAAAGTTATCTGCAGGGATGGTGCTAACATTTCTCCACACCCCCCAACAGCGCTCTAGCCGCTTGTGCTGCCTTGCACGAGCACTGGCACTGTTTTCAGGGAGCCAGCCTTTCTTACTATGGTACATTCTTCCACATGAATCCACTTTTGTGTCTGGTCGATGCATATATTTCAGTGTTTAGATCCTTGCACGGAGGGAGAAGTAGCTCTAACTGTAAAAACGCATAATAAGCACTTTCCGTTAATTGGGGTAATGATGTTGTTTTCTTAATTTACATAGTTCCAATAAAGGGCTCTCCAGCACATTCCGTGTAATTTTACAAACTACTGTATATCTTCATAATAGTTTGTTTTATTTCAATTGCTTATTGACCTAATCCAAGTAACTGAACTTTCATCAAAGTGTACAGATCTTTCTGTAAAAAAAAATACAATGCCCTCTATACAGCCATGTCACTTTACCAATATGTCAGAGCAGGATAACACAGTTGTCTTTTTATGATTACCCTTGTGTCTCCAAATGTCTGTTTTATGTACCTGCATTTGATTACAGCGCCTGGCTGCAGTCATTGCTCCTGCATGAGCTGAGCTGTCATTTAGCATGATGTAAAGGTGGGGGTGGGTTCAGGCACATAAGTTGTGAGGGTGTCCGATACATTTTTACATTTTCCTAGTAGCACCAAACTACTTCAACTAAACTCTTTCTGATACAGTATAGGGGCTGGAGCCCAGACTTGCACAGAAAAGAGAACCTGTTCCCCAGAGTCATAAATGCACATGGTCAGATCTTTTGACTTCTTGATTTTAACAACAATTGTAAAAAAAATTTAGGGATTTGTACATTGCTTTATAGATTTTTTTTTACCGTTTATCATATGGGTCTGATTCTTTTTATTTGAGCCTACTTTTCATCCAATTTAACATATGTTGGAAGGAACATAGAGGGTTAATTTTGGCTGTGGGAGATATGTATAGAACAGGATCCATTAGGACAATTTGGTAAATTGCAGTGCCTCTAAATGCACATTAAGCGGAGTTTTTGTCTCTAAACTTGGAATAAGTGACGTCGGCTGGAATCTATTTATATTAAAGCACAGCTCAATGGGCCGGCACCAAGCTACTTCAACTAAACTCTTTCTGACGCAGTATAGGGGCTGGAGCCAGGACTGGCACAGAAAAGAGAACCTCTTTCCCAGAGTCATAAATGCACATGGTCTGACCCTAAAGTATAGCCATTTGGGTAGGGTCTCCATGTCTCTAATTTTCATCTCAAAAGCAATCCTTCCAGTGATGGACATTCATTGGCTTTAAAACCAGTTTTATGGAGGTTCCCAAATGATACATGCAGTCATTTAAAATAATTTTGTTTGTGAAATGCTAGTACTACCGGCATAAATCACTATTATGTATAAAATATATACCCGGATCAGCCATAACATTATGACCATCTGCCTAATATTGAGTATGTCCCCCTTTTTGCTGCCAAAACAGCCCTGACTCATCAAGGCATGGACTCCACTAGACCTCCTCAAGGTATGCTGTGGTATCTTGCACCAAGCCGTCACTAGCAGATCCTTTACAGGAGAACTACCGTGTTTCCCCCGAAAATAAGACACTGTCTTATATTTTTTTGGCTCCAAAAAAACACACTAGGTCTTATTTTCGGGGTAGGTCTTTTTTTTAAATTCATTTTTTATGTACAACAATCCAAAGTTAATCCAAATCCAAATGAAATAAATCAAAATGGCAAAGTTAAGAATATGGTGATCAGGGCAATCAGGGGTGCCGTATCTTTCCAAGAGCAATATTGTTACCAATTGTTGGCCAGAATGAGCGAGGCGCACTATCACTATCGATTCTTCACAGGCGGAGTGCATTTGGTATCACTCAGCCTGTGACAGGAGCCAGCGCTATAGAGGAAGCATTGGCGTATTTGGCTCTGCTCCATCCGCTGCCGCCTCACTTCCTTTAGAGCTGGCTTCGTTGTCACCTCTGATTCTCTCCTGTGGCTCTTCAAGTTCCCCCTTATGTGACCATTCCCACCGGCCTTGGAAATAGTCACAACTAGGTCTTATTTTCGGGGTAGGTCTTATATTCTAGCAATTCCCAAAATAGTGCTATGTCTTATTTTCGGGGTAGGTCTTATTTTCAGGGAAACAGGGTATAAAGTGAGTGATTTCCACTGATCCTCAAAGTTCAAGATGACCTGTGACAAAGAAGCTGTCACAGGTCGGCTCTATAGATCGTGAAGTGAGGGAACACATACCGTCGCTCGCTCAATTTCCGATTCATCTCCCTGCAGAGAGCATTGACTGTCAGTCACTGCTCACCGCAGGGTTTCCCCGCTCCCCTCTCTGATCCTCCAGCGCTGAGTGGAGTAACGGATGGGGGAGGGGGCGGGCACAGCTGGCTCTGCCTCTAGATAGGCAGAGCCAGCTGTCACTCACGGAGCTGGGTGAATCTCAACAGCATTGTCGAGATCCGTCCCGGCTACAGCTCTCTCAGTATATCGCAAGCAATAGCCCGCTATATACTGAGCTTTGGGTCACGGAGGAGGTTAGTATATGTCCTCCCATGACCCTAAAGAGAACTATGGGGAAAAACACTTACCCCATAGTCCTGTTTTAAGTCCTGTAAGTTGCGAGGTGGGGCCTCCATTGATCAGACTTGTGTTTCCAGCACATCCCACAGATGCTCGATTGGATTGAAAACTGGAGACTTTGGAGGCCAGGTCAACACCTAAAAGCACTAAAAGAGCTGTGATCTTGATGACTACACAGGAAATGAGTGGAACATGCCCACTGGAGACACAAACAGCAATAAAAGCCTGGCTTAGGTTCTTTCCTTTCTCCATTGTATCTAAAAGTGCATTTATAACTGTCTGTGTCCTCATTGGAAAGGTTCTGTTCATTTCTTGTCCTTGTGACACAGCATATAGTGAGGGGAAATCTCCCCTGCTGGACACAACTACTGCTAAAGATTTTCAGAACTGTCATATCTGGTATACACCACAGTGTGTGTGACCAGCTAATGATTTTCATGTTTCAGGACAGGAGATTTTGACATCTTAGTTATAACTGTCCTTTATTCTATTTATTTTTATTACACACAAATGTCAAATGATCTATTATTCCTTTTATACACGGACCTTCATGGCTTCAGGCAGCGTTTGGCCCAGCTTTCACATGTTCTCCCGGCAGGGGAGCTATGAAAGTCAGTTGCCCTGCAGCGTATGATGCGTGCTAGGCGTTGCAAGTAACCTTCCAGGCACATTGACAGAAAAAAAAACTCTGCTTGCTATGTATACACTCTTTCAGCGCCAAAGCCAAGGGATATCAGCATTACAAACTGAATAACCCTTTTTATTGGTTGCGTTAAAGAAACCCCGTTGCCAGACCATTAATTCCAACATCAATCTTCCCAGAAGATATTAGTGTATTTTATACATATTATCTACCTGTAAAAAACATTCTTGTGTGCATATCCAAAAGCCTTGAGACTGATACTGGATGCTGCCATCTTGGATGTGATGTCAACAACCCTAATGGACTCAAATTTGTCACTCAACTTAGCAGTGGCAGGCAACCTCGACACCCCAGCTGTGGTGCTTCTGAGAGTAATGCATGTGGCTGTCAGAGTCTTGGAATGTCATGTCTACTGGGATTTGGACTTTTACTACAACTGGAGCGCCGAGATTGCCTACCCTTGCGCTATATTATTAACCTTCACTGCTTTCCCAGCAGCTACATAAACGGTTATAGGGAGGTGAGGGGCAGTTTTGCTAGGCCAGCACTGACAGTAATTCGCCATTCCTAGAAGAGGGCTATAATGTGCAAGGAGGGAGGGGGATGCGCTAGGGAACAGACTGGAGTAGTCAAATTTCGTAGCAAGTTAAATGGCACTTTGCAAGTGAATAATTCATTTAAACCCAGCAAGTAAGCATTTCCAATACTTGATTTTCTGAGCTTTTACCTGCAATTGTTTAAGTTGGTGACAAGGTCTCTTTAAGTCTTAATTGAGCCATTTCGCTGTCACATCTGCTGACATTTTTCCCGTCTAACTAAACTGTGATCTGGAGCATCATGTTTTGTTTACAATGTATCAATCCACTTGAGCTTTCTGCGACATTAAAGATCCGTGGAAGATAAATGACTTAAACTGCTCTAGAAAAACATATTTTCAAACATTTTTTGTATTATTATGTAAATGTTTTAGGTGTTTGTCAGATTTTGTATTATTATATAAATGTTTTAGGTGTTTGCACGAATAGAAGATATTTTTAAGATAAACTAGAAAATGTGACTGTTTTATTTGGTGCCTAAGTGATTCTTAACACACAGGTATTCATTAGTGTGGAATCAGACCATATTTTAGGTGGCTATGTGGGCACGTTTGCCATCTAACTAGAAGCAATTATAGGGGGAGGCTGATTATAGAGCGATGGGGTAAAGAAGGCAGAGCTGGAGCTGACCATGGAGCTGCATGGATATAGGGGGCAGATTAGGTTGTTGACATACAGATAGGGGGGTATCAGAGGCAGAGAGGTCTGATCATGAACAATAAGGGAATAGGAAGGCAAAATGGCAACTGGGGAGAGACCAGCGGGGACAGAGAGGGAGCTAATCATGGACCATGGGGGAAGAAAAAAGAAGCTGCATGGCAACTAGTGGTCGACCAGAGGTGGCATGCAGGAGGTAGAAACTGATAATTGCAGAGGGTGGAAGGGTGAAATGAGGGATAGCTGGCTATGGAACATTGGGAGTGGCAGAGAAGGTAAAGTAGATAGAGTAGAGTAAATGAATATGGATAGGGGGAAAAGAGAGAGGAGGCAGAGGCGCCTGTTGGTGACCTCATCATAACCCATTGGGAGACTAGAGAGGGACTGAGCATGGTTGTGGGGACCTAAGGGAAGATGATGGCTGCTGAGGGAAGCAAGCAGAGCAAAAACTGATCATGGACAGGGGAGAAAGGAGACAGAATGATAACTGATAGTTGTGAGGGAAAGAAGGAAGAGAGAACATCAGTGGCTGATGTTTCATTTCTTTTAAAATTTCAACCTTTAAATGCTAAAAGCTCCACCCCCCTAAAGTGTATTATTTAAGTTTACTGGTTAATAATGTCAGAGAGTTTAATACAAACAGGACATACTTTGCATAGTTAACTGTATTCAGGAAATGGACCAAAAACAGATCCATGCCACTTTTAAAGATTGCACGCACAGGAACAGTAAGTAGCTCTACAATGTCATTAATCAGAAGTACTATTTCACGTTTCAAAGCAACTTTTTTTTATTTCCTAATACACTTCTACTGCAACAACAACCAACAGCGGGGTTGCCCAACAGCTGACTGCCCATTAATCTAATTTTATAGTACATCAAATAAATTGGTTCAATGCGGGACTCGAGATATCGATCTCAAAATTTCCTCTGAAAGTTGAGTTTTTAATCTCTAAAAATGAAGGCGCTTGCCAATTACAGACAGCGGACAATTAAGAAGGGGATGCAGGCGATTAGACTGGGTCCCCCCAGAGCTACAGAATAGTTATCACTTTCTATAACCACTGTCACTCATCAGTAAAATGAATTCTGTATGGGATATAGACAGTTGCTCCTTAGTACTGTAGCTGCTGTTTGTTTTATCTCATTAGCTAATGAGATATTTTACAACCACAGTCCTTCTGGCAGGCCCCCTAGAGGACACTATAAGGTGCTGCTGGTTTATTGCTGATGGAGGAATGTAAAACACTAGCGGTTTGATGGCCTAGGCTAAAAGAACTTCAACTTAATTAAAGGGATCCATAGTCTCTTTCATGTATATGTTATTTGCCTGCTGCAGATAATCTTATCCATGCATATGAATAACCCATGTGCTTGGAGCAGCTTTATTGTGCATTGCATATGCATGCTGTGCTTCCTAGAGTGCAGCACAGTATTCTAAAAATGGGGAACTGGGAGAAAATGGTTTTATGTGGGTTTTTTTGCTTTTTGTTTTATAAATAATACAAAATGTCATTAATACCAAAGGATTCCCAGAGCACTATGTGTTATCTAAAGAGACAGCACAGTGGTTGTCTTGAGGCTTGCTTTCTCCAAATGAAACCTTGGATAGAGCTGTCTGATATGTGAGGAGTCACAGTTCTGAATCATTCACTTGTGTGTAAAGCTTAGCTAAATTTCACAATAACAGAGGGACAAAGCTGACAGGGAAAACCCCCCCCCCCATAAAAGTGTATAGTGCCATTTACAGGATTAAATGCAGAATACAGAATATTAATATGCAATATTAACAAAAGATCATGGGTTTTTTTTGTTGTTTTTATCTTTAGTTATCATCATATCATCATAATAAAGAATATTTGTACAAAACCAAGTCCATATATTCATACTGCATTGCATCCCTGGATGTAATGCTCTCGATGAGCAATGGTGATACATGTGTGGCAATGCTTGGCTTCCCACTGTATCATTAAAGTGACACTAAACTCAGGACTTAAATCTTAAACATACATTTAGGTACTTAAGATACATTTTTGTTATTAGTTTATTTGTGTATCACTCGGCTGTAGATCTTCAAATCATCTCTGAATTGGTGCCGACACTGTCCTTCCTTCTAGAGGGGGGCTACTTTTGTTCCCCATGGTACCAGTGTGTTGTAAAGTAGCCACCACTCCAAGATTACCCCTGTGATGGACTACAATCTCAATACAAATGAGTAAACTAAACATGAGATTGTAGTCCATCACGGGAGCTACAATGTTGTAAAGTGACTACTTTACAACACACACCAGGACCATGGGGGAACAAAAATAAATAGTAGCCACCCTACAGAAGGAAGGACAGTGTCAGCATGAATTCAGAGATGAATTCAGGATCTTTAGCCGAGTGATACACAAGTAAGCTACAGTTTATTTGAATTGTTCGGCTATTTGAATGTATTTTAAGATTTAATTCCTGAGTTTATTGTTGTTTTAAAGGTAATAGGACTAGACCCCACTTGGATGGAGATTTTACAATTTAAAAAATCTCTGCATGCGGTTCCACCAACCAGAGAATCCTGTTTTTTCCACCCTCTGAGTTGGTCAGGGACCAGATTTAACATTAGACACAGCAGGCCTGTGCCTAAGGGTTTCCGAAGCAAAGGATCAGCTGAATAGTTAACGGCTATGCAATTTATTCATCTTCACCTGTAGAAATACAGTCACAGTCAAGCTTATTAAACATTGTGACAATATTTTTTCCAACATATTTTGTCATTTCTTTTCACTTTTGATACAGAAATATAACAAAATAGATCTTCAAATAGTAATCATTGATTAAGTAATTGAGGAGCAAACAAACTGTTACAATAGTGTTGTTACACCCATCAAATGCATGTATAGCAAAAATAATAGGGAAGAAAACAGTGTATACAAAATAAGTATTTGACTACATCTCACATAAAACGGTGGGATATTGCATCCATAGAAATACAATACAATCAGAATACCAAAGAGTTAGTTACAAGGAATATACATTAACAGTACACAATGATTAATGTATACAACAAGGAGCAGGAGACTGATATTATGGATCATAAAGTGCACATATCACCCTCAGAGGGGGGCAGCCTCTCCCCTTCATTTAGCTTCATGTCAAGTTGTATTGGGTGGACTCCAAATATACCTGGAAAACATCCTACATTTTCAATCCTCCCAGAATTCTGTGCAAGGCTTCTGTCAAATACCAAGTAGTGAATTGAAAGGGCTCAACTATTGCACTTATCTCGATGTCCTTTCGCTGTCTGTGGTTTTGTCCAATGTGGCAACCAAATGTTCTGTCCAAATTAATGTTTTTTGGGGGGGTGAGATTAGGGAGTTTGCAAGTTGAGTATGATAACCAAAGGGCCATGATTTCTTGTTGTTCCAGCAACAGACAAGTGTAACTCCAATCTTCAGGTTCTCTAACAAGCCCAGGTAACGCAAGATAATGTTCTGTGAATAGAGGTGATCCCAGCAGAGGGGTGCTGCTTTGGGCACCAATGGTTGGTGTGAGGCCATAGTGATGTAAATCTGTCCCTTTATAAAATTATTGATTGCCACAAGCAGAATTAAGAGCATTGCTGGCAGATATTGTCCTGTTTCTGACCACCCTTAGTACCACCTGGATGCATTCAGAAATGGCTGGTGGCCATGATAGGTGCAAAAAAATCATGTAGGATGAGCTCACTGAGGCTGTTTATGGCAAATCCTTAGCTAAAATAATAAAACCTATCCAAGAAATGTGCTTTATATCTACACGGTGAATATGTATATAATTAAATATATGTTCTCTGCACAGGTCAGTCTGGATTTTGTACGCAATGGGGAGTACGCCCTGGAGAGGATGGGGGTGACCTACACGGCCGAAGCCCACCTCAAGTCTCCGTTTGATCCAAACAATAACCGAGTCAAAGGCATTTATTGACACAAACCAGCCTGGTGCATTGAGTTTGGTCCCGCTAGTTCCCAAATCCAACAAAATGACAGAGGACATTCATTTAGAAATACAGAGAGCTGCTAAAAATCCCCAAAAACTAAAAATGATTAACATTTTGACCTTTTTTTTTACAATACAAGAGCAGCACCCAGCACTCTCAGAAGCCATGGGCTTGTTTGATTTCTTTGTGCTTGCTGAGAGGGAGTGTGGATGCTCACAGAAGAAATCATTACATTTTCTGCACTTGTACCAGGTGGTAGAAATTTTGAACATACCATTAAAATAAATAAAATGTATGTTTATTTTCCAAAAAAAGGACAAATAGTGCTGAACTACAGAAGAATATCACTACTTCAGAAGTGAACTGCAATGATGAAATGTTTAAAGAACTCTACTGTTCCTTCTGGATTCCCAGAACTACTTTATAATCTCGAAATACAGATTATGATCATCTGAGAAGTTTTTTGTTGCAGAGAACCCACTATACCAAGAATTGGATCCTATTTACAATTTGGAAGTGTGCTGCACAAAATCTGTAATCACAAAAGTAGAAATCTGCAAACATCTTCACAACATTTTGTAATTCCATCAAAATATTTTCTTTTTTTAGTTTTGGGCTGTTTGGGGAAGGGTTAGAACCACTGTCAGTTTTTACTCCTGTCTTGTCCTCATCATAGTACAAATGAACACATTGGAATAATGAATGAAAATAAAGCCATTAACATCTACTTCTTATATACAGTAGTTGCCAAAATGTGGTATTTATTTTCCAATTCTTAGCAGTAAAATGATGTCTCACCAGAAACTATCGGTGCTTGATTTAAATAATGTTATCAGTTTGTGGTATTATTAAAAAAACAAACAAAAAATATTATTTTATCTATCATTTGTATTCATATAGGTACATGAGGGGAACCATATTTGTTCATTATATACGAATGTCTGCTTTTACGGCATTTACAGCATTCTCTACACCTAGCCAAATCGGCCAATCCGCTAAAAGCAAAACACTCTTACAATGTACATCTTATCTCAAGAGTTGTTGAGATAAGGTACTCCCTCTAGTGGCCAACCTACAAATCTATATATTTAATAGAATAAGAAAAATATGAAAGGACAAGCATGTCAAAATGTTGCGTCAGAGTCACTTAAAAAAAGTTTTTAAGTGTAAACACATTAACGCAAGGCAGTAATAACTTAATGAAAATATACTTTTTGTTGTAGAAACTTTTTATCTCAAAGTCCCTGAAGGCAGTAATAAAATGAAAGAATAAAATGCTTCATATACAGTCCACATTGCAAAGCATTTAGCTACTAGAGTCTGTGTGAATAGCTCGGCTAACGCCCCCGTTATCCGTATAAACAGCGGCATCATTTTATAAAGAGTCACAGGGTCAGGAAAAAAGGAAAACTTTCCTAGCATTTGAACGTGCAAACACAATCCAACTAAATACACAATTCAGGCTTGATGCATTATTCGTGCACTGTGGGGGCTGATGGGAGTTTGAATAAAATGCGACTTCTCTACGCTTATAAAATTGAAAGAGCGTTACCTGTGTGTGCTCTGTGACGGCAGGTATGTATCAGGAATCTTTCTTTCTAAAAAAAGGCCAAGCT
>NW_017306957.1:882720-893957 GCF_000935625.1 Nanorana parkeri | reverse complement strand
CTAGTCATTTTAAATCTGCCTTTAACTAAAGTCCAGGTTTACCTTTTTCTTAGTTATATAGTTTAGTGTATGTTTTATATACTTCTTTGATGTTTTTAGAATTTCATGCAGTACAAACCTACATGTTTTTTCAAGCAAGTTAATGGTTTCGCTTATTTTGGCGCTTTTTTTTCTACAGCTGATACATTTTCACAGTTCCCCTTTGCTTGCACAGTTCCTCATTTTCAACTGTGTTTTTATAAATACGCTGTAGACGGGCCATGGTATAAGCTTTCATACTGTTATTGTGCATATTCTTAGCAAGCAGTACATCAACTGTGAAGCAAGCCCTCGCTGACCTTTGTAGCTGCAGGCACTGTGGGCAACACATCCTCAAAGTTCTTAGCAGAAGCACTGTCTCAACACTCTGATCTCGCCTCTTCTGCTGTTGCTGCTCTATATTTACATTAGAGATTGGAAGGCTGTCAGGCTATCAAGGTACTGCTGGAAGAAGGTAGCAAAACAATCCTTCAAGAAAAAATGAAGGTAAAAATGTTTTTGCTCTAAACTTTTAGGATGAGTTACTCCACAGCTACAGAGGTCAGTGAAAGCATGTTTTAAAGATCATTACTGCTTGTTAGGAATATGTAAATATCCGCATGCCTATAGACTGGTCACAGCTCTACTTCGCTTTGCTAATGCAGGGAAAGCAAAAGGTTCACTTAACTCACCTTCCCTTTGCTCCCTTGAGGTTCCAGTCAGCCACCAGGAGGGATGAAAATTACCAAGTAAAATACCAAGTACTTCCAGGTATGAGGGAATATATGACAGGGATGACAGTGATCGGCTGCTTGGCTGTCACATGAAGGCCAAATCCTCAGCTTAGTCCACAGATCAAGTTGTGACTTTGAACTTTCACAGGGATTTCGCAATTCAAGCCTGGCAGCCGAGGGGAGCTTTAGTGAAGTAAAAGCAAGGTGAGTATGTGTAGCTGTGGAGGAAGCAGTTAAAGTGTATGCGAACCCCAAATTTACTTTCAGTATGTTGGTATCATGCCCCACTGTGTACAGTTTTCTTAATCACTTTTGTACGTTTTGTACCCTTTATGGACCAGAGCAATTGTTACATTTCTACTATGGGACAGTTTATTTGGTCATCAATTTGTCATTACATAAGATAACAAGTAGTCAATACATTTTTTGGGGGGACAAACTAGGCTTTCTTATATTTTTTAAAAACACTGGTCAAAATAGAAAAAAATGCTGTTTTTTTATTTTTAATAATTATGTTTTTAAAATGATTATATTATTATAAAACAATATTATAAATATTGTTTTATTTATTATATTTGTATATTTCTGTCAACTACAGACAAAAAAACAAAACGTGCATTTTTGTTTCTGTTTTGACCAGTCCTTTTTTCAATTGACATTAAATTGATGTTCCTGGTACAATCTATGGCAAAGTTATTAGCAAAAATATAAAAGGTGTTTTTGTTTTTTTCTATTTAGTTAATTTTATATGTGACACAGAAAAGATAGCAATAAAATATTCAAAGTAAAAAAAATTAAATTAAATCTTAAAAGAAAATAAAAAAATAGAAAAATACAAATTAAGGGGAGTAAGGTGTTAGGGTTAACTGGAGTTAACTGAGGGTTAATAATGGGTTAAAAAGAATACATTTTACAAAAAAAAAAGTTTTACTTGTAAGGTTCCTTTAACTGATGTCATATACAAATCAAATCTTGCTTGATTTACATATGAATAACATTGTAAATACGATGTTACATTGTTACTCTGTGTTACTTAACCACACTTGCAGGCTATCTGCGAGAGTTGTTTTGCACAGGAGCACATTTTATACACATACATAACAAATGTTATACACATGTAGTAATTAGTAATAATGGCGCAGTAGCGCTGACATGGGAAGAGTAGCTGAACGTTAAAGGTAAACCCTAGAAAGCTTTTTTAGCATTCATAGGGCATATTTCATATGTTTAGGGTCCTTTAGTGGTTCAGCAAACCATTTTCGGTGAATCAGTTGCAAAGTGTGTTACCTAGAGAATGGCAGCAGCATTTTCAGCCTGGCATGGGTGCTCCTTTAATGCATGTCTCCTTGCTTAAAATGTAATTCTCTGTTACAGGGGATCTGTTATGGAGACTGTTGCCTTCCACAGCTGAGGCTTCCATCCAGTGCTGGAAGTTGCCATTATTTGACTCCTTTAGGTGTCACCAGTTCCAGGGCAGAGAACATCTCTACAACATCTCACAACTACCACTTTCAGGAGCTGAGCTATGGCTCCCTCCAGAGTTGGCTGAGTGCCTTGTCTGTAACAAATAACGGTTATCTGGCTTCTGGAAGGTTCCCTTTTAATTTGCCAGCTTGCGCAACATTTAACTTTTTAGAGTTTCATTAGCTGTTCAGTGAAATCCACAAGGAAATTGTTCCACCTCTAAGCAGCTGTCAGCATGCTTATTTCCATTCATCAGTGACATATCCAAACAAAAATATGGAGATGTATTAGTTGCCTGCAGTCAACAGAACTGAAAGCGTTTCCTGTAGTTTATTCTCTATTTTTCTGAAACAACTGAGCATAAATTGTGTCAGTTTCGGCTGGCTCTGGCTGCCAATTCCCTGCACTAATTTGCAAGCTGACAAGGGTAAGAAGTCTGCTGAAGGTAAATATGACTCAGTCTCTGGGGACAGTTTATTTAGAAAGGGAAATTTCAGAGTGTCTCAGGACTGCTGAATGCTGGTGGCCATTAACTAAAGGGCAATTCTCAGGAAATAGTCACTTGAAAAGCAGCTTATACAAATATGTGACATTAATATATATCAAAAGGTAGCTTATAACTGAGCAAAATAACATCCATAAGATAATTGAAGTTTAAGTCTGTTTAAATCAGTAGTCTGCAGGGTACACAAGACCTGACTTGGATCATGCCTGCTTCTTTTCCAGATACATTGTGTTTTGAGTTCTCTTCTCTCCTCCTGTTGCATTTGTCATAATTCATAGTTAATTAAAGTGCATCTCTAGCAGAAACTTTTTTTAAATTTTTGGCGACAGATCAGGTCAGCTCCCTATCTGAGGAGATTACCCTCTATTTTTGCTTGTGAGCAACATCTGGACAGAAAGTGATGGGAAATCTAAAATTCTAATTTCTATCATCAGAACAGGGCGTACAAGAAAATCTTACAATGGGGACACCTGTTCCAGTGACAACTGTCTAATTTTATAGTTATCTCCGGGGGAAGGAAGCTAAGGGAAATCTGAAACGAACACAGAAAAATGTTCTAACCATTCTACGAAACTAAAGAAAGGTTTGGGAAATATACACTTTAAAGATCCCATGAGAAGAGTTGGATCTCCTCATAATGGCGACAGCGGGTGTGCAGACCTGGAACTTGATGCAAAGATCTCACCAAAGAGTCTCAAAAAGATAAAAGAAACTGTTTGGTGGTTTAACTCATTTACCAGTGACATGGGGTAATGCTATAGTGACTTTCCAACAATGGATACATTCATGTTCCTAGTAAAACCTGCAGATTGCAAATTGCATAAAAGGTTCTCATCCATATATTCAATAGTGAAAGGTGAAGCACAATCAGACAAGCTGTAGTGTTTCCTGTTTGCCCACTAGGTTCTGACAGCAGCATATATTGACCACCTCATGTAAAGATCTGCTGGAACTCTGCGCTGTCTTCTATTCCATATGAAGAGAAGGTATATTTTAGCACTTTCAGCACATACACTATTTAGTACTTTTTTCACTATATTTTGTATTGTTTAATTTACGTTGCAGTAGGATTATGTAAGACTTTTTGGACCCTAACACAATTGCATACACCATGGAGTATCTGTATAAGCCTTTCTGTTGCTTTGGAGAAGATATTATTGTCTTCTTCTTCACCTGGAACCCTATGACGTTTCAGTTAGAGAGAGACATTATAGGTTCCCATTTAGAAGCATTTTGAGTACAGCCCATAGGAAGCAAGATTGTATTTTTTTTAATGAATACTGACTGAACACTCTAGACTACACATAGATAAGAAAAATCACTTTAATGTTTCTCTTCCAAAAAATAACAGTAAAACAAATCATTACATGCTGCACACATTTACTATTAGAGAAGAGGGAGCTGATGCTGCAATTCAGGCAAATGCCTAATTTTCAGACCACGAGAGAATTGGATAATACATTCTGCCCAATACTTGGATTGTGAGCTTTTCCATGGATCAGGCAAACAGACACTTGCTCATTTAGATGAATAGGACATTTTTTTTAAATTTTACATGGAAAGTATCTAATCTGCACAATTTGCAGAGGATTGTGGATCTGCCATCTTGGTTTGATATGGATTTCCTTGTTGAACTTTACATTAAATCATTTTGTTACAGGGTCCAATAACTGCAGCATTTAAAACTGGCTGTACATACACTTTCTGTATTTGCATAAGATCAATGCAAAGAGTGCACTTACCCAAAGGAACCAATCAGAGATTGTATAATTGTATACCAACCAATAAGACATCTCTTTTCATTGTTTCTGGAGGAAAGCTGGATGGCTCTTATAGATTTCTACATGACTGTTCTTATTAAATATGCCGTGCCTTTCCCCAATTCAGGAATGATTTTCTGTAATGCTAATGGATTACAAAGGCAGATTCTACAGTTCTGCAAGCAGTCAGTGCTACGGGGGGACAGATCACAGTGTATGAAGATGGCATTCTGACATGTGGACATAGACAGGAGAGTGACAGTGTGATATTTCTGTTGTTTTATATTTCCGTGATGCAGAACAGTTGCAGTATCTTTAATTCCCAGTCTGTCTAGTTCTCAAGAACCATTGTACTTGTTAATGTTAACGAACACTGGTGTTGGAGACACCGAATCCCCGGGGGTAGGGCAAGTTGTATCTGCTGGTGGCAGGGCCTGTGTAATCTTCGGCAATGGCTGCCTCTCCCAGTCGCCCTTTAAAAGATAAAAAGATGTTTTGTTGCAAGTGTAAAACTAACATTTTAAAGATATACTGCAGTCAGAATTGAAAAATTAAGCCTTGAGAGGTGTACAGGTAACAGGGCCTAATGTTCTCGACTCCTAGGCTTCATCCTCACAGTTGTGTAGGTCACCAATCCACCCCACTTGCTTTACACAATAATCTAGAAACCCCCTTTGCTTACTTGCTTGTGCTGAAGGGGAGGGATTCCCCCATAACACTCACCGCAGGCTCCTGGCTGTCTCTCGCATATAGAAAGCCTCATATATCAATAGGTCAGTGCTAAAAAGTTCTCTGTAGCTACCAATCAGATCCAAATAAGCCTTGAAATGTTGAAGCTGATTGGTGATACAGCGAGCAGACAGAGAGAGGAAATGACACTGCACAGATTCAGGAAGCGGCACACCCACTGAACATCTGAGGAACTCTATAGAATCTATGTGCATTGGACATCATAACATTAAGATTAAAGGGTATCTATGGCCAAAAACTACAAAGAAATATGTATTTCTATATTGAATTTCCATCCCACCAGTTCTATCGGTCTCCTAATAACCATATCAATCTAGAAATCTGTACACTGAAGATGCCCACAGGATGTACTTCCTCAATGCGCTGACACAATTTCACTCAGCCCTGTCAATATGCACTTCCTTGTATCATCACCCTCACTGAGCATGCCTTCTGAACTACAACTCAACATCTGAACAATTTAACATTATCATTGCTTGCTGGAAGCAATGCATTATGGGATATGTAGTCTTGAGAAACAGACTGCATCGCATCAAGCAGCAGGGAAAGAGATGCAAAGCACATTAAGAATCCAGGAAGTTGTTAAAAGTGATGGGCAGACGGAAGGCAGAGCTCACTACATGAAAGAGAACAAGCATAGCATGTATTCCTATTACAGTGCTGATATTATAACAGGATAGGATATGCTGAGATTTTAGATTAGAGTTTCTAGGTAGTTACACTGACATAATTCCAATATCAGATCTTATACATTTGCCTAGAGTTCTCCTTTAAATGTTATTAACAGTCCTATCATGCAGTGAGCACTCCTCCGCTCCGTAGACAGAGAATCAACGATGCAGCCAGCTGCACCTTCCAGCCATGCGGCAAAGTCACCGGGACAGTCTGACTTCAATGCTCTGGGCAGGTTGTCACTGCTGTTCAGCTGCACTATTTATAGAAGCTGAAGACGATCGGGGAAGGGAACACATAGCAGCCGCCTGTGGAGGGGAAGGATGATCAAGATGATCAATTGGAACAAAATTATGCAGAAAGCAGGTGATGCGAGTGGGAAATATCATGCATTGCAGAAATCTGGAACTGTTGGTAGGAGTAGTAGTAAATACATGGCACAGAGCCCAGGTGAGGTGATAAGACCCAATTTAGGCCCCATTCCCAGAGCGATATCACTCTCCAATGCAAGTCAATGGAGCTGTGCTGGTCGTTGTTGCGCGTCGCTACTGCAGGACCCTTTTTTGCCGCGGATGTCGCACGATTGCACTCGGTCCAATGCAATCATTTGCACGTTATTGCACGTAAAACCGTGTGATATCGCGCAAAATGACAATCACGTGACAAATGCGCAATTTGCAATCCGCTCAGTGTGAATAGGGCCTAAAGGAGCAGCAAATGTAAAGAATACCTCTAGCCAAAAAATGTGGGGAGTGGGGAAAGGTTAGACTATCTGTCAAACTTTATGGCTGTCTGTGGCTCCCTTGGGGAGATTCACCCTCAACTTTTTCTTGTAACAATTATCAGGGGAAGCCAACATTTTAGGGTTGTAACGGAGACAGGATTTTGTGCTGCACTCAACCTCATACAAAATCATGAAATGTGTAGGTATGGTGGATAGAAATATGGGAGCAGCCATTACTGACTTTTCTTCACTACATGCAGGATGGGAGTCAGACTTTTCAGACTTCACTCGGTGCATGCTTGCTCTGTGTCAATGACTCAATGCATGGTTAAGATCTGGGTTTTAGTTGAGCATGATTTCAACGAAAACCCATTGAAACAACTGAACACACTGGCCAGATGTGGAACAAATCTATGGCTGTTGTTAGTAAACAAACCAGCCAGGGAACGTGGGTGACATCATTGACCCAATATGGTCATGACTATATTTGGTTAATGATGTCACCCAGCATCCGAGGGCTTAAAAAACAGACAAGTTGGCTGTAAATGTGCCATTTTGTATCAGTAGTGCGGCAGGGCAATAATGTGTGGTGGCAAGTCATGGTGGCAGCAGGGCAACCTCATAGGGTGCCAGGTCACTGTGGTAGCAGGTCATCATGATTAATGTTAGATCTACATTGTTGGACAACTTTTTCATGGTGTGGGTGTCTTTATTTCTTTTTGACACCTGGTACAAATTCCATTTAGTGGGGGGCAGATATCAGGGAGCCCCGTTAATTTCCCACCTGCAGTAAATCCTCTCCTACAAAGGTTTCATCCCTGTATCCTGCACCCCAAAAGGGATGGCTAGATATCTGCCCACCCAAGGGAATGAGTACCCCTTATTACTCATTCCCAAAAAAGTAAACAATGACATACAATGTAAATCCATGATTAATCATCATCAATCACATCATCCAGCATCAATCACAAAGACTCGTCCCCATGATCTTTCCTGCCACACTACAACCTTTAAAATGGTGGCTAATTGTGATTGGCACTGAATTAACGTTGCCAGATGAGGTGGTTGACAATGGATTTAAATTGGGAGGCAAAGTATTTATTCAAGCACTTTTTCAATGTGTGTGTGTTTTTTTACTTTTATTTTATTCTTTTATTTTCAGGGGGAAGATGAGTAATAAGGAGTTCTTATGTACCCCTTACTCATTTCCGGGGGGGGTTGGATATCTGGGGCCCCTTATTATAAAGGGGATTCCAGATTCTGACTAGCCACTATTACCCCCCCATTCCCCTTCCGTATACCCACAAATCCTTTTTTGAGGGACAGGATGTAGGGAGGATGATGCCCTTGTTCCCTCAACATGGGGACAGGGTGCCTTGATGGGGAAGAGGGGACTTGGCCACCCCCCTTCCTTGCAAGGCACTCCCTGAAGTGTTGAAAGGAATTTTAAAGGGAAACCCCATGCTTTTTAAAAAATATTTTTTTAATGTCACTTTTAGGAGTTAGCTTTTAAGAGTTAACCCACCAAATGTGTTATTTAAAGGATTTGTGTTTTTTTAATGTTGTTCTTTAACCACTTGAAGCCCGGGGTGTTAAACCCCCTTCCCATCCAGGCCCTTTTTCAGTATTCAGCGCTGCGGTACTTTGACTGACATTTATTCCGTCATGCAACGCTGTACTGAAATGAATTTTATACCCTTTTTTGGGGACAGATAGAGCTTTCTTTTGGTGGTATTTATTCACCACTGGGGGTTTTATTTTTTTACTATATTAAGGAAAAATTACCGAAATAAATAAAAAAAACTGTTTCCCCTATATTAAATGATAAAACATTTATTATTACCCAATTTTTTGGTAAAATATAAAAGACGGGGTCACGTCGGGTCAAAAGACACCAAACATGAGCGGTAAAAATGCGTGCGCGTGCGAAACCTCAAAAAACGATAATACCCAAAATTGGCCATAGGCGACGCTTTAAAAGCTTTTACCACTCATCAGTTTTGTGTTATCAGTGATTGATGGCCCTAAAATGATTGCTCTCAGCTCTTGTCGTTTTCGCGCACTGGTGCACCGGACGCGTACTTACGTTTATATGTGCATAAACGTGGGGGTGGGGAACTTAAACATGTTGGGTTTTTTTAAAACTTTTTTTATATGTGACTTTTATTCTTTTTACTTTTTTTAATTTATATATTTTTTTTAACACTTATTGTTGTGGGTATATGTTAAACAGCCGGTAACGGCTCTATGCAGTGCACGGGTTTTTTCTGCCCGTGCGCAAAAAAAAAATGCTGTCTTGAGACGGCAACCCACTAATGCAGCAGTGCCGTCCGTCCGGTTTTTTTCAACGGGTGGACGGCAACTGGTTAAGTTGCAGCAAAAGACCCTTTCCCCACTAATTGGTATTTTATTTTGTGCATTAGTACATGATTCTAATGGTGGTACCTATGCTACCTTGAAATAATTTTTTTTGGCGGCTCCCATAGACTTCTAATGGGTTTGACGCTAAGTTTGGGGTTTACCGACTTCCCACAGGGTTCACCAAACCTCCTGCAAACCATACTTGGCCTGAGTTTAGACATCTCTACTCACTAGGTAGCTAAGCCAGTTCCCTGTGTTTGCATGGGTTTCCTCCAGGTAATCCGGTTTCCTCCCACACTCCAAAGACATGCTGGTAGGTTAATTGGCTCCTGTTTAGATTGGCCCTGTATGTATGCATGTGAGATGAGGACCCTAGATTGTAAGCTCCTTGAGGGCAGGGACTGATGTGACTGTGCAAAGCACTGTATAAATTGTCCATGCTATATAAATACCTGTAATAAATAAATAATTAAATAAGGATGACTGCCCTGGAGCCTGCCAAAGCCACACTGCGACTTCCTCGGTGGTACAAATGTAAAAGTACCCAGCAAATGAATAAGAGGAATACTCAACTTTCCAGGGGACAGGGTGTTAAAACTTCGCCATCTTGAAGGGCTTCGTGCACCACTGCTATTTGACACTTCCAGGTGTCTCCTCCCCTCTCTGGCTGCTATAGTTTATCCCACCAAAACATATGTCACTAACAGACAAAGTAATTATTATTATTGTACAGGATTTATATAGCACCAACAGTTTGCGCAGCGCTTTACAATATATAACATAGAGATTGGCATGAGGAACCACAGCGTCCGTTATCTCACAAAACCGGAAGTGTCGGATGGCAGATGGGGCTCCTCAAGAGAATGAAGTTTCAATACTTCACCTGGGGCAGAATCCTTTCACATTTTCTTCAGTAAAAAAGCAACAGGGTCCCTTAAAAGAACAAGTCAGCAATTGAAGATTCCAATACTTTTTCCTCACAGGTTAAAGCACTGGTAAGCACCAAAGCTACGCTTTCTATAAATATTTTTTTCTTTTTAAACGTTTGATTCTATACAGCATGAAATCTCTCATTCAATTCCCTCTAAACACACCACCCCGCAGAGCTGAGCGAAAGAGCCGAGAGAAAAGCTGTTTCTATTCTAAATAGAGGAAAAAGGCAAAGCCTTAGAAATTCCGCCCCCTCGCCATAAAGAAAGAGCGAGAGAATGTGTGTTTATTCCCTCTCGCTTGATGCGTGGGTGAGAAGCGTATTAGCGGTGTTTATCCCAAAAAGATTACTTATTCCTTCCCCCTGGGGAAACATTTCACCCAAAGCGGAGTGAAAACAAAGCCAGATTTGCAGCCGAACGCAGAAAAATGCAGTATAGAATTGCAGCATTTACAGATTAGGGAATTATAGGTTTCTGTGTCTCACGGACTATATGGGAAGAGGCTCGGTGAAGCCGATCCTTATTTGTGTAATTTGTATACTTCACAGCTCTTTAAAACAGTGTAAGCCACAAGCGCTGAATAATGACTTTGACCTTATTATAATAGCTGAAGAAAACTGAGGCAGAACAGAAAAAGGAGAGAGAACCGCAAAGTTCATGAAATTAAAGAGAAAGATGGGAGATGGTGGTAAAAGGCTAGGTTGGGGTGCTTTACCTAATAGCACATAACCCCTGGTATGATAAATCCCACTCTCTCAACTAGCTACCCACTACCACTCAATCAGTTGGTCAACTGACAGCGAAAAGGCTGCAACCATTGCTATGAAAGACCAAAACTATGCCCCATCCTTTAGTTCCATCACCATGAAGATGTCCTTAAAGTGGATCTTCAACCTGAAAAAAAATTTGCTCCCCTAAATCCTTCCTCCCCCTTCAACATGATTCCCTTGTTTTGTTGTTTGTTTGCTTAACCCTTGTTTTGACTCTTCACTTTCTGGCCCAGCCCTTGGCTTTCATTCTTGCCTAGGCTAGAATGATGTGCTCCGCTCCTAGTGCCTCCTGGGATATGTACGTCACATATCCCAGGGGAGGGGGCATCGGCTTCCATACAGCAGACAGAGGAGTAAGGCAGGTCTTTCAATGCAGAATCGGGGACCAGCTGGCTAAACCTGGAACAGACAGCCAGCTCCCAATGACGTCAAGGAAGAAGATGGTGGAGAAGCACCCAGCATGTGGCAGCAGAACACAGATCACAGCAAGACATCACTAGATTTGCTGGGTGGGTGAGTGTGATAATTGAAGACTTAGGTAAGAGGA
>NW_017306957.1:878322-882708 GCF_000935625.1 Nanorana parkeri | reverse complement strand
CAAAGTGAAGGTATGGTGAGAAGCCTGAGCACTGGTACCTTTTTATTGTGTGTTGTTTTTTACCCTGTTGCCCACTTACCGGAAAACGGACAGCGGATGATCTGTTGCAGTGCATGGAGATGGGGGAGTAGGCATAAAGGGAATTGAGAACATCACTGGTAAAAGAATTCCAGGGCACTTCGTTGAATTGTTCAGTGACAGCTGCCTGTGGACAGGTGCAGACCTCGTCACCGATGAACCTGCAATGACAAGAGCCCTGGTGACACAGTGACAATGACACAGTGCCTCAGGGAGCCATGACACAGGAGATAATGTTGCTGGCAC
The DNA here is from genome assembly GCF_000935625.1 of Nanorana parkeri. Lineage (NCBI taxonomy): Eukaryota > Metazoa > Chordata > Amphibia > Anura > Dicroglossidae > Nanorana > Nanorana parkeri. Next base: position 882,384 of record NW_017306957.1, on the reverse strand, counting down.
AAAAATGAGGCAGCATTCTACTGGACATCCTGATGACCAGACACCTGTCTCTATTAATGTACTTGTGACTCTGGTGTCCCTTTTCAAAGTAAAGTGTACATTTTGTTTTGGCCACAGCCAAGGACCTGAAAAATAAGAAATAAGAAGTTGAACCTCCTTAATCAGGTTCATTAATAATCAGTTGGACACAAGTCAGCAGAACCACATTATACTATTTCTTTAAATAAAAAAAACAATTTTTTGCCTTGAACTAAAGCCTAGGCAAAGATCATATGAGGTCTGGCTAAGAGGAGCATTGCTGTTGTTCTCTATGACTGAAGAACTGCCAAGAATCTACTGTTCAGTCACATAGGCACAATCATATAGAGTGGACTCACAGCAAGATGAGGATTCAAATGTTTTGATATTTTCTAGGTTACTGACCAGTACAAATGTGAAGATCAGTCAAGTCAGGCTAGAGCCGTAAGTCCTTACCTGCATGCTTGCAGTACATCAGTATCTCAAAGTATTGAAGCAAAACAGGTAACTTGACTGCCATCAGAAAGACAGGTCACAACGGTAGCCTTTCATATTTCCCTTGTGACAGGTGTCCTTCATGGATTCCTTGTCCACACTGTGTCACTGACCTGTTTACCAAATTGAAGTATTTTCGCAGATATCCTGGATCCACGTGACTCTTGCACAGTTCCAGCTCAGTACGAGGATAATAATGTATATAGTTCACACACATCTCATCTGTGATACTGAATCCACCCTGCAGCACCAGAAAAAAGGATTACAGAGTATAACATTTACATACACAGTAAGGGAACAAAATTAATATAACATGAGTTTAAGCTCTTTAATATTATTAAAGGGTCAGTCCAACAAAAATATTTTAGCTTTTGGTGGATCCAGAAAAGACAAGTTTAAAACAAGTAATGTTTCCATTTTCAGTTAGGGAAGGAGTGATATAATGCAAAAATAAAATGTATTAGTTTAAAAAAAAGGTTTAGTGTGAAACTAATTGAGGTGTTTAAAATTTGTAATAGTGGTATTGGAAATCCAAGATATAGAGAGAGTACATTTTTTCAACCATTTTGTAATGTCCCTGCTGACTTCAGATGCAAGTCATCAAATGTATTGTCCAAGAGACAGGGCAAAGTACAAGAGTACCCAGGACCAACATTATCTACTCTTTATATCTAACAATAACATTTAAGGTTACCAATTGCTGAGTTTGACTCCAAGCAGAAAAATAACGAGAGAGATGAAAAGATCAAAACAGCAAGCAGAGCTTATGTGATCCGGCAATAAACCAACATTAGTTCTTTGCTGTGTACAAGATGTGATCCCCAAGAGGGTGACAAGAAAAGGTTTAAGGATATAGGCATTAGGCTCTTACCACCGTGACTCGACTTCTGTCTTCTGTGTTGTAAGAACAGCTAGTAATCAGCAAATCCCCCTGTGAGGTTAAACAAAGAATTCACTCTATGAAACTCACAAAGACTAACTGCTGCTGTCCCAATGGCATGAGATGAGGCTAACCAGTGATACAGTTTGTAAAGTAATGTAGACAATATGGAGTTTAAGTGGTATTCTTTATACAAAGTATATCTAAAGCCATTTTTTTTACAATCATTATGGAGATTCCTATTAACTTCCTGTACTATATACAGTTGGAAAATGACTCTATATTTAGGCTGTATGTGGGCAATATAGTGATTCTGGATCTTAGGACTCAGGACCATATGTGGAGATACTTCAGTATCTGCAGTCAGTGACAGCTGCTCGCTATTTTATACATTTCTGTTCCCACTTCAGGCCTGTGATAACAGCACTTGTTTGAGCAAATTCCTCAGCACCTATTCAGTTTGCTGCTCTTGTTGATGCTATGTGACTGAATATGGAGTGTCACAATGGAAGTCAATGCTGGAAGAGTTTCCTTTGCCAGGTGTTGTGATCGTAGGTCTGAATATGCAGCAAGTAGTTATATGATGCCTAACATCTGTCACTGAATAAAGGGCCTGCTCTGTTAGAGGTCTGAACAGGAGCAGGATCTCTCTCTCTCACTAGATATACAACTGTCCCTACAATGAAAAGTCCAACTGCCTGTTTTGCACCCCCCAGGCTAAAAGCTCCCACTCCTCCCGTGATACTTAGGGTGCAGCTATGGTATGGTTGTACAGTACCGTAACTGGTTCTATATTTAAGCTGTACCTGATAAACCATCAGTTGTGGATGAACAGCTGCATAAATGGCTTTATACACTGATTGGCCAGATTATTATGACCACACCATCAGTACTTCGTTGGGCCACGAGATGACTCCACGAGATGACTTCATTGGGCCGCCTCGTGACTCCACAAGATGTTGAAAGGTGATGCGAGGAATCCGACACTGCACTGTTGCCCTTCTTTTGTCTTGTACCAGTCTTGGCACTCTCCGTTCTGCCCTAACATTGACTAGTCGCTGACGGCCACAATTCGCAAGTTGAGACCCAGATTTTCGGCTGACAGTCCAGTCTTTAAACACTTTAACAATGAGCTTCCCTATTTATAATGGTCTGGCCCTCTAGCAACTTCAGCGCAAAATTATAGCTAATTATAGCTAATTTGCCTACAAACGTCAGGTGGTCATAATAATCTGGCCACTCAGTGTATATTGACTATAGACTATATCTCTGATATAAGCAAATAGGGTCAAGGTTGACAGTGGACACAGGGGGCATAAAAGATTTGGCTTTGTTTTGGAAGTGATCTGTAAATTCCCTTTTTATACTTATATATTGTTTTATGTGGGCAGTATTAACATTGGTTATCCTGTGTTGTTTCTCCACAGCAGACTCAGTTTCCTTATTTGCCAGTGCCAGTTATAATATCGAACAAGGTTGAAACAACTGTATAGGTTTCCTAAGGCATTAGTTACATGTAACTGTAAAAAAGTAGATGCATATGGTGCAAGTACATTCACATCCATGCCTGATTTACAAAACTACTGGAGTAACCATTTACTGCTGACTGTTCATAGGGGTGGGGGTGGCATGCCATGGCATTACTTTCAAAATGTTGACTCTGTAAAAACAGATCTACAGCACGTACAATAGTCACCCCGTCATTGTGATGAAAAGTATACCACAGGGAACTACTGCTGCTATAGTAGACCAGCTCAGTTCCTTAGGTCAATATGTAGGTTGTTACACTCTCCTCATTATCCCTAAGGTCTTCCCAGATGTCACAGGAACAGATGTCTAGCTGACTAGCATGTAATACATTTTTATACTTGGTCAGCTTAGCCTGACCAATGCACTTCTCAGACTCACAACACCTCTGACCTTGATTCGTCCCCTAGTCACTTAATTCCGGGACTTAGGAGCTCCGTCCTCTGCATAACTGCTATTGACTTTTGCAAGAGCAGTGGACAGACTGAGCAGCAAATGTTTTGATTAATAGATTTCTACAAAGTAGATACAGAAATTTAACCCATGCTAAACTAAAGAGGCCTGTGCAAGGAAAAACAAGAAATAGAGAAGAGAACAAAGAAGGAAAAAGGGTTAGAGGCCAACTCCATCCAAACTTGACATTTAAGTTTTTGTTTATACTGCCACAATAAAGCATTCAGGATTCTGATATCTATCAGATCTATCACTCTAGTGGTGAGATGCACCCATCACAATTCCCAGCTCCACAACTGCTGCAGCCAACATATAGCTAAATGCAGGTGTCACGCTTTCCAGATGGAGATGATAACACAAACAGTGGCGTAACCAGAGTTCTGGGCGCCCGGGGCAGAAATTTTTTTTCGCCCCCCCCCCCATTATATAAACAACCACTGGAACTGTACCCTGCACCTCCCCCCCACACACACATGTTTTTATTTTAATTTTTCAAATTTTAATATTTTATTTTTTTAGAAACTTTTTCATTTTTCTAAATTAATTATTATTTATTAATTAATTTTGTATTACATATTTTTATTTTTTACTTTACTTTTAGGGGCTTCTGGGAAATATTGGGGGTCTAAACAGAACCCTGATATTTCCCTTTAAAAATAGAAAAAGAGATTGAGGACACAGAGTCCTCA